>NC_029791.2:93237596-93246171 GCF_000816755.2 Arachis ipaensis | reverse complement strand
ATATATATTAGTTGCTTAATGCAACCCAGAGCCTCTGTAGGAAAACTAAGTTACCTACAGCCATTTTCCGCTTCCCCAGAGCAGAGCAGAGTATATATATATATTCCTGCAGTAAGCAGAGGCTGTCTCAAATGAGCGGCTATCATCGTATGCGCATTTATTTAGGAACGGAAAATCGTATCCGGAAAATCGGGAGTACTCGTGACCGGATAAATGTCGGGATTGCGGGCAGCCAACCGACACATGAGCTCATGGCCTGCACTAGGGCTAGACATGCATCATCCTTGTTTTCGCATTTGCATTTGATTGGGTTTGCTCATTGTACTTCCCTGTGATTGTGCTGTTTGTCTTGCTGTGACTTGTTTGTATGTTGAACTGAATCTCTGGCATGTACTATTAGTTTGTGAATGTCTTAAATTGGTTAAGAATTGATGTTTTAATTGAGAATTAATTATGTGACTGATAGATGGTTAATGTGACTAGTTTCATATTTAGAATTTGTTTGAGTTTAGAGATTTTGAAGGAGGTAATTAATTAGCTAAAGTAAAACCAAAAGTATTTTCAAAAAGGTTTGATAAAAATATAGTTCCCTTGAGTATGTTAATTGTTTACATATTAATCATTACTTTTACGGCATTCCCATTCCCTACTGAGAACGTGTGGTTTGTTCTCACCCCAAAATCTTCCACCCTTTCAGTGATACAGGTTCGAAGACTCAGTTTGAAGCTGCGGGCGATTGTTAGACCTTATTTATGAGTTAAGTTTTTGAATTGAGTTGCTTTCATAGAATTCCCTCGCCTTTGTTGCTTAAGATTTTATTTTATAAAGAGGGATAGGATTTGTATCTAAGTTACACTTGAATTTGTTTGTATAATATTTATTAATAATTATATGATTATTATTATTTGGTGATGCTTGATATATGATTTGATAAATAAAAACAAAATTTTCTGGCATTTTCTACTAAAACTGAAACATCATATCGAACTAAAGGCTCAATATTAAATAGTTAATAAGGAAAACAGGTCAGTAACGCCTTATTTTTGGTACGATCATGACGTATTGGAAGTTGGGTCGTTACATAAACACTGAGCGAATTGAGTGGACACACATCCGGTGAGGGGTTCGATCGCTCAATTCTATCTTCTTGCAAGTTGTTTGATTGGATAGTTTTGACAACTTCAATTGAATTCTTTGGACATTGATCGTAATGCATGAACTCTTTGCATTGGACCTATAGTTTCTTGTGATGGATTGGAATTTCATGGTTTATTTATACCAACTCTCATCATAGTATATTTTGGTGATTAGTCTTAGGATATTTGCATGTATTTATATAAGTAGTATATATCATAAGTCATTTTCCCTTTCATATATCTCCTTTGTATGTGTTTAACATGAGGACATGCTAGTGTTTAAGTGCGGAAGAATTGATGAATCCATATTTGATCATGATTTTTGGTTAGAATTAGATGGATTTTCATCATATAAACTTGCACTTATTCCCTTGAATAGCATGCTTTTGAACTTTCCTTCCAAATTGCACTTGATTATAGAAATGTGCTCTTTTGTGCTTAATTTAATCTATTTTATTATGTTTGCCTTTCATTCAATGTCTTGATGTTGTTAGTGAGTGATTTCAGGTGTATAATGTAGGAATGGGTTAGAGAAAATGGAAGAATAGCATGCAAAGTGGAGGAAACATGAAGAATCAAAGGAGTGAGCTCAGAGACGTGTGCGTGCGCATGATTGCCTGTGCGTATGCACAGCTACCCAATCAGAGCACGTGGATTGCTTCGAGGGCATCGCGCATCCATTCAAGTATCGCCTAGTGTGCGTGCGCACGACTGCCTGTGCGTACGCACAGCTACCCAATCAGAGCATGTGGATTGTTTTGAGCACGTTGCGCGTCCATTCAAGCATTGCCTTGTGTGCATTCGCACAGGTGTCCGCACATGACTTCATTAAAATAGCACGTGACTCATGATTTGGGGGCTTTAGAGGCCCATTTCTGAAGTCTTCTAGATCATATTGGAGGGGAAAGGAGAGACAACATAGCATATTATTAGTATAGTTTTAGGAGTAGTGGTAGAAAGCTTTAGTTAGTTTTTCTCTAAGTTTTTTATCATCTCTATTATCTCTATTATTAGGGTTTTACATTCAAGTGCCATTTCCATTTTTGATCTTGGATTTTGCTAGCTTTCATTGTAAGTATTCTCTTGTTATTACTCTTCATAGTTACACTGTCATTACTCTTTCTTCTAATTCAAGTTTTAGCTCAATTTTGCTTCTCTCTTGCAATTTTAATTTCTTGTTGATGAATTTGATGTTTGATGTTTATTTCATGCTTCATTGTGTTATTCTTGTTGATTGAGATCAATTGTTGCTTTTAGTTTTAAGCCTTTTTTCTTTTTCCCCATGTTTAAGGTTTTTGACCACTAAGTATTTGACAAAATGTCAAACATGATTTTAAGCTAAATTTTTTGTTCTTGGCTTGGGTAAAGTGAGAAATTAGATTTCTAGAGTTGAAATGTCCAACATTTAGTTTCAATTTTTGGATTGTTAATTGTTCTTGTTCCCACTAACGCTAAATTGTTGCTAAGCCAATTAGCAAGCAACTTAGGATTTGTGGATTGGGAACACTTATGCTCATTTAACTTACCTTCCGATGTGAGGGTTGATCAAGTGAAATTAATCCATCATAATTGTCATAGTTGTGGTTCCAACAAGGAAAGGACCCTTAGCTCACTCCAAGCCAAGACTCTTTTTGATGCTTTTAATCTTTCATATACTTCTATGTTGATCTCTTTTATACTTTACTTGTTTATATTACATAGTCGGTTCTTTAATTTCTTCATTAGTTCAATCATTACAATTTTGCATGTTCTTTTATTGTTTTATATTTTCATTTCTTCATTGACAAAGCCTTGATCACTACAACCGGATTTGCACACTCATTGCTCAAAAAGTGCTCCTTGGGAGACGACTCAGGAGTCAAATACTCTCGGTTTTAAATTAGTTTTGAATTGTGACACACTTTGTGAACCTCTAATTTGATCGGTGGCCAACTTGTTGGGTTAGGACTATATTTACAACGCTAATTCCATTTTTCGAATTACCGAGTTCCTAATCCTATATATGCAAATTGGCTTCATCCTCATCACACTGATACCACCACCAGCACCCTATCCGACCTATCTATTAGTATAGCGTCTGTTCCGCTTCATGGAGCGCAGTGAGCACCGCATCATGTGACGTCTCAATAGAGTGGATCAGATGTTTGTCGTATTGGGAGTCGAGTTGCCCCCGATTGCCGATACTTCTTCCTCAGAGGAAGAGGAGTAGGAGGCGGAGCAGGATTAGCAGGAGGCACCACCGCAAACACAGGCTACCTCGGAGGCGCAGCCGCCCCCTAGAGGAGCCACAGCCTCAGCCCCAGCAGCCAGATATGACCGTTGACCCTCAACATGAGCCCGAGCAGTAGCATCGAGGACGATGCTGCATTCTAAGTGTGGGGAGGTCACCGTCGTCGCCGTTGGTAGAGATGCCATTTTGGGTGATGAGTTCAGACATTTATCACTTGTTTTATGTTATTTTTAGTACTTTGCACTTTATTTTTACTGCACTTTTTGGATTATTGTATATCTTTGTTACTTTGGATAGTTTTATTTTAGTTGTTGCATTTTGCACCTTAGTTGGTAGATATTTCATACTTTTAGTTATATTTACTTTATATAGTTGTTCTAGTTTTTGGTTGGGATTTGAAAATTGTGAATTATTAGAGCTTGGTTTACCCTTTTACATAAGAAATTTGGTTTGATTTAGAAAAAGAAGGGATAAACTAAGGAAATTTTAAAATTTCTAAATCACAACATTGCATTTAGGATAAGCTTAGTTAAAACAATAAATTTTCCAAAGAATTTATCTATAGGGCACCATCCCAATTGATTGGAAATTTTCATAAAACTTGCTCGAATCATATATATTTTGTGAAGCATGTTTTGAGCTAAGAACACAAGCATCTGAGATTTGAGCGTAATGGTGTGGTTACATCTTATAACCACTTATTTTCCTTCTTGTGTGCAATTGTTCTCTTTCTATGATTGTGATCCTTGATTTATTTAATTCTATATGTCCATTATTCCTTGTATTCATGCATTTATATGATTGAGGCCATTGTTTCGTTAGCTCACTTAACCAAATAGCCTACCTTTTATCTTCCATTATTAGCCAATTTTGAGCCTATGCTTAACCCAATTGTTCGTTATTTTAGCACATTACAAGCCTAAAGCGAAAAACAATAAAAGTCCCTTGTTTGGATCTTTGATTGTCTTAGGCTAGTGAGAGTGTTCATTATTCAAGTTTGGGGAGATTTAGGAACATTGGTTGGGATAAAAGGGTGCTTTGTATTTTCATATTTGGAAATTGGGTGCATTCTCATGTATTAATAAAATGTTAGACCATATGCATTGATGTTCTTGTATATAGTTTTGAAAGAGAGAAAAATGAGAAAAACAAAAGAAAAAGAGAAAAAGAAAAGAAAACAATATGGAAAATAAAAGAAAAAAAATATAGAAAAAGAAAGAAAGAAAAGAAGAAAAGAAATAAAAAATTAAAAAGGGGGGGGGACAAAATGCCCCAAAGTGAAGATTCAATAAGAATCAATGCGTTCGGACATTTATCACTTGTTTTATGTTACTCTTAGTACTTTGTACTTTATTTTGACTGCACTTTTGTTATTATTGTATATATACTTGTTATTTTTGATACTTTTATTTTAGTTGTTACTTTTGTCTTGGTTGTTGCATTTTGTACGTTAGTTGGTAGATATTTCATACTTTTAGTTAGATTTGCTTTATGTAGTTGTTTTAGTTTTCATTATGATTTGAAAATTGTGGATTATTAGAGCTTGGTTTACCCCTTTACAAAAGAAATTTGGGTTGATTGAAAAGGAAGTGATAAAGTAAGGAAGTTTTAAAATTTCTAAATCACATCATTACTTAGGATAAGCTTAGTCAAAACAATAAATTTTCCAAAGAATTTATCTATAGGGCACCATCCCAATTGATTGGAAATTTTCATAAAACTTGCTCGAATCATATATATTTTGTGAAGCATGTTTTGAGCTAAGAACACAAGCATCTGAGATTTGAGCGTAATGGTGTGGTTACATCTTATAACCACTTATTTTTCTTCTTGTGTGCAATTGTTCTCTTTCTATGATTGTGATCCTTGATTTATTTAATTCTATATGTCCATTATTCCTTGTATTCATGCATTTATATGATTGAGGCCATTGTTTCGTTGGCTCACTTAACCAAATAGCCTACCTTTTATCTTCCATTATTAGCCAATTTTGAGCCTATGCTTAACCCAATTGTTCGTTATTTTAGCACATTACAAGCCTAAAGCGAAAAACAATAAAAGTCCCTTGTTTGGATCTTTGATTGTCTTAGGCTAGTGAGAGTGTTCATTATTCAAGTTTGGGGAGATTTAGGAACATTGGTTGGGATAAAAGGGTGCTTTGTATTTTCATATTTGGAAATTGGGTGCATTCTCATGTATTAATAAAATGTTAGACCATATGCATTGATGTTCTTGTATATAGTTTTGAAAGAGAGAAAAATGAGAAAAACAAAAGAAAAAGAGAAAAAGAAAAGAAAACAATATGGAAAAGAAAAGAAAAAATATAGAAAAAGAAAGAAAGAAAAGAAGAAAAGAAATAAAAAATTAAAAAAGGGGGGGGACAAAATGCCCCAAAGTGAAGATTCAATAAGAATCAATGCGTAAGTGTTGTGAAATGAAAAATAAAATGCATGAGTATGTGGAAAAAAGTGAAGAATGGGTAGTTAGGTTAGAACATAATTGTATAGGCTATTATATAGGTTAGGTGGAAAGGTCTAGGCTAATCAAAGATTCAAACTCTAGTCCACTTAACCATATATGACCCTACCTTAACCCTAACCCCATTACAACCTTTGAGAAAGACCTCATGATAATTGTATGAATGCATTGAATAATTGTTGATTGTTAGATGAAGACCAAATCTTGGAAAGCATGATTAGGGGGGAATTGAGTGAATCAACCCCTAAACACTTGAGTGACTAGAGCGGATACATATCCGGTGAGGGTTTGATTGCTCAATTACATGTTTTCACCATAACCATTCTTATTCATGCAAGTTTGTAAATCATTTTTGGTAATTCAATACAATTGTTGGTTTGGTTTGATTTGATTCCCATTGTTTTAGCAATTTTGCTTACATATGTTCTCTTTGAAATTGATTTGTTTTGACCAGGCATTTACATTCATAATAGGTAGTTGTATTTAGATAGGATGCATATAGTTTAGTGCATTGAATAAATGCCATACCCTTACTTCATTCTTGGTATAGCATGAGGACATGCTATGGTTTAAGTGTGGGGAGGTTGACAAACCCCGTTTTTAGGGTTTATCATGTGTTGAATTTAGAGTATTTTATCAACCTTTTCTCACATTTATTCAATGAAATAGCATGGTTTTGTGATTCTCCCTTAATTTGTACTTAAGTGTGAAAACATGCTCTTTAGACCTTAAATTAGCTAATTTTGATTCACCTTTGATTCCACTAGATGCCTTGATTTGTTCGTTAAGTGACTTCAGGTTGAAAAGGGCTTGGAATGGATCAAAGGAGTGAAGGAGAAAGCCAAAGAATTGGATGAGCTCAAGGATGCGTACGCGCAATGTACACGCACGCGTGGTGATTGATGACAAGTCATCTTATGCTAGTTTTACAAGCATTTTTCATTAGTTTCATTAGGTTTTATGCACTTTCTTGCACAATAAGTAAGTAATTAGAGTCGATTTTCATGATTATCTTGAATCAATCAAACATCATTTATTTTACACAAAATCATAAGGTTTATACTAGAATTAATTGTTTATTATGAATGATGCAAAGATCTTGTGATTTTGGTGAGGCTTTGGTGTATTTATTTGGTTGATGATAGGTGAAAAGATAAAGGAAAAGAAGTAGAAAGCACAAATTAAGCCCAAACAGAGGAAAGAAGAATTTTGGGGAATACTTTGAAGTTAGAGCACGCTTTGGACCTTAGGCCACGCTTTTGAAAGCGTGGCCCATGACATTAAAGCGTTGCGCTCAACCAAGGAAGCAAAGGTAGCGTTCAAGATTTTGAACGTAGCGCACCAAGAGGAAGGCGCACCAAGACATGCCAAGGCACAACGTTTGAAAGTTTGAACGCCACGCTCCCCTTTTCCAACTTTTTCGTGACCATGGGGCACGCACGAAGCAATCCAAGGGTAGCATTCCAAGATGTGAATGCTACGTTCACTTTTGTGAACTTTTTCGTGCCTCTCAATCAAGGGAAGCAAGGCACAGCATCAAAACAACTAGGAGCGCTCAAAGGATGCAACGTAGCACTCGAATAGGGAGCACCAAGGGAGCTGAGCACGCATCAAGACAAGGAAGGGTAGCGCTCAAAAACTTGAGCATAGCGCTCCCTTTTGGCAACGTTTTCGCATCTCTCTTGGGAAGGAAGACTCAACAAGGGCTAGCGTTGAAGGAGTGAACGTAGCATTCACTTATTGAACGCTATAGGTAAGAGAGCAATTGGCACAAGGGGAGCCACAAGAATGAACGTAGCGTTCACAAAACCCAACTGAACGCTCCCCTGGGAGATAACCACATACACCATGACCCATGCCACTTGAACCAAAGCCAACCGGATCCACCTTTCTTCAAATCCAAAAATTAAAAGGCCCACTCCAACCTTTGAAGACCAAAATAGAAAGTGTATAAATAGTAATTAATTTGATTTGTAAAAGGACCTCTAGCTCATTTTTAGTTTTCACTTTAACTTTTCATTTTGCTTTGACTTTGGGAATTTTGGGATTTGGGGATTGGATCTGAGTTTAGCTTTCTGATTTCATTTTCTTTTCTTCTGTAACTTCTACTGTCTATTTTAGGTTTTTGAATTGAGATTGAACAACTCCATTGAATTTCTTGATCTGAGAATCATCTTTGCTTTTTTTTTTTATATAGTTCTGAGAATTAGAGAATTGGATATGAGTTTCCTTTGTTGTTTTTATTTACATTTCTTCTGCAATTTCTTTTCTGCTTGGTCAAGGGAGAAATTGAGATCTACATCTGCTTTCTAGTTTCATTGCTCTTCTTCGATCTTAAACCTCTCTTTTAGAATTTCACAATTGAGCTAAGTTTTCTTGCTGTTTGTTTCTTCAAGCACTTTTTGATGCACGAAAAACTTGTCTCATAACAAATTTCCTTCGGAAAATGTACCGAATTTGTCGTCAAGTAAAAACTCACAATAGAGTGAGGTCGAATCCCACAAGGATTGATTGATCAAGCAACTTTAATTAGAGGAATGTTCTAGTTGAGGTGTCCTAGTGTGACTTGGCCAACGTTAGTGATAATGTTGAATGTCACTAACGTTGGCTTCCTCCCTTTCTTCTTAATGTTAGAGGCCACGTTAACTAAGTTAACGTGGTGACTAACGTGGCCACTTATGAGCTTGGTCCAACGTTAGTGATAATGTTAAGTGTCACTAACGTTGGCTCC
>NC_029791.2:93237267-93237550 GCF_000816755.2 Arachis ipaensis | reverse complement strand
TAGTTAACGTGACTCTTAACGTGGGCTATGATGGCTTCGAGGACGTTATTGGCAATTACTTTTCTCATTAACTTTGCAAGCTAGCTCCCATTCCTACATTTGAAGTCACGTTAGTGAGATTAACGTGGTTCTTCGTTGCTTCCTTTGTCCTGAAATCAATAAAGTGCATCTAGTCCAAGTCATGGGAAATGCAACATCCAATTTGTCCTTAAATTCATGCAAAATCCTCATGAAATCATGTAAATTGCAAATTGCACACTTGAATCAAGATGTAAGTGAATAT
>NC_029791.2:93235344-93236226 GCF_000816755.2 Arachis ipaensis | reverse complement strand
AGTGAACTCATTGAATGCTTTCATCTGGGCTATTTGTCACTGATTGAGTTCCTGCAATTGCTTATCTTGACGTTCTTGCCTCTCAGTAACTTGGTGGATGGTTTGAGTGGGTTGGGAGTATTGTTCCTGTTGCTGCTCCATTTGTTGTTTCTGCCACTCTTCTTGTTGGCTCATCCGGTTTAGTATTTGCTCTTGTCCTTCCATATGTCTCATCCCCAAATCTTCAATAGCTCTTAGAAGGTGATTCATATTCAAGTCGGCTGGGTAAGGATGTTCTCCTTGTTGATATTCTTCCTGATGAGACTCCTCTTGGTGAGCTCCTTCTCTTGCTTTTAGTTTCCCTATTTGTGGCCTTCTTTGTTGTTGAGCAGGTGTAGTATAGGCCATACGCTGGGTTGTCATTAGCCTCCCAGGGTTCACCCAGTCTGGATTGCTATCCTCAAAGACTACCTTGGCCTTTGTGCACAATCGGAGAATGGTGCTGGGGTACCAAAGCCTGGCACCTGATTCAAGCTTCTCAGCTGAATCTTGAATTCCCTCAGCTATAAGTTCATGCACATTGATTTCTCTACCTTGTACTAGGCAATGTACCATAGTTGCTTGATTAATATTTACCTCTGAATTATTTACAGCTGGGAGAATAGACCTCCTCACGAGTTCAAACCACCGCTTGGCTTCTGGGCTAAGGTCTCCCCTCTTGATGAAGCGGGGTCTCCCATCTCCATACCTCTCCCAGTCAGCTGCTATAACACAGATGTCAGTCACAATCTCAGTGAGCTCATCATTGTCTTGGCTTTTACTTATCCTTGCATGATAGATGGGCTCATCAAAATGTGGTGATTTCAGGTGAAGAGTTCTTATTATAGCATTTGGGCTGAAGTC
>NC_029791.2:93232129-93233551 GCF_000816755.2 Arachis ipaensis | reverse complement strand
ATAAAACATGGGTTGCCTCCCATGAAGAGCTTCTTTAGTGTCACTAGCTTGACGTTTCTCCCTCATCAGGGTGGTTGGTAATGCTTAACGTCCTCCCCTCTTGCCTTGGACTTATATCCATTGGTTGTATCAATGATCTCTACATGTTCCAAGGAGAGAACTCTGTTGATAGTGAAAACCTTAGGTGACTGAGATGGTACAGTGGGGAGATTAGGGGGGATATCTGGGAAGTAAGCTGAGATCACTTTATCTCCTGGAGAGAAGTCTTCCGTAGGGATCTTCTTGTTCCTCCACCCCCTTGGTACCTTCTTCTTTGTCCCTTTTGATGTTGCCTTGCTCTTGGTGACTTCTTCTTCTAAGGGAATTTTGTTGTTGTCTTCACATGTCTCTGGTGGTTTAGGTTCCTCCAGCTTTTCCTTGAGTTGTGACAACTGCTTATTTCCTTGTTCATCAACCAAGGGCTTTCCCAGATGGACTGGTTGTTGATAGAGAGAATTGTTGTCGGTCTAGAATTTCTCTTGTAGAAATAAGAATTTCGTTGCAAGTATAGCCCAAACCAACAAACAACTCTCACATCAAATTAAATTTTAGGTTTTTGTCACAAGTACAAACCCCAATAAGAAATAACCGGAGTATTTCGGACTCCGGGTCATCTCACGAAGAGTTGCAATGAAGTGTTTAATTATTGGCTATGAAAATGCAAAGGGGGGTTGATTTGATGTTTGACAAGAAAACATAAATGACAAGAAAGTAAAACAACAAGAACTAATAAAAGAAATAGTAAGCACTCTTGGCTAAGACTTAGGTAATTGAGATCACCATCCTTGTCTACATACCAAATATTGATAATTATGAGAGGCCAAGTTCATTAAGTCTACTTCCAAAAGCCTTAAGTAGGTAATATCTACTCCTAGGCTTGAAGTACGTCAAATGGCTTTGATCACATCAACCCATAAGACCCAACCTACCTACTAATTAGATTAGTAGTGGGTTGGCATCAATGAGTATCAAATTGATCACCAAGGGTTCTCAAATCACCAATTCAATGAGACCCAATGACTCAAGGTCACTCAATTCCCTTAGCCTAGGCCAAGAGTCAAGAACACTACTCAAAAACTAGAGGAAGCATTTTACCAAACACCTAGAGTGCAAGAAAAGTAAACATCATAAATTGCAAGAATTAAAAATTAAAGGAAACTAACATAAGCAAGAAATCAATAATGTCAAGCAAGATCAACATAAAAGAAACATAGAAACATAAGATTGCATTCAAAGTTCAAAGAAATCAACAATGGTTCATAAACATAAAAATGGAAAAATAGGGAAATTAACAACAAGAACTAGAAGAACAAAGGTGTAACAACAAGAAATTAAAAGAGAAAACTAAATTAAAACAAGAATTGAAAGATGAATTTGAGAGAA
>NC_029791.2:93226288-93227373 GCF_000816755.2 Arachis ipaensis | reverse complement strand
TCATATACTTGATGTATGCAGGCATTTGTTGGATAGTCTTGATGAATGGTATGTTCACATGCAAAGATGCAAACAAGTCAAGAAATCTTGAGTATATTCTCTTCTCCACAGCACCATTGAGCAGTTGGCGAAAAGGTGCATAGAGTCTCAGCAGCTTCTGTTTTGAGATTTCTGGTTCTTGGTAATCTTTTTCTCCCTCCTCTACTGAGGTATCTTCAGGTTGTTCTAATTGCTTGCTTGGCTTGTCCTCAGTCTCCTTATCACTTATAGTGACCATCTTGCAATCTTCCCATCTTACTTTCTTTGTTTCACCTCTCGAATTCTTCTCCGTGTCACTTGGGAATCCATCTGTGGGTTTGGGAATTTGTTCAGAGAGATACCCCACTTGAGATTCCAACCTCTTGGTTGTGTCTCCCTGGTTCTTGAAACTTGCTCGCACTTCCTCTTTGAACACCTTGTTGTCTTCAATCTCCTTGCTTATGCCTTCAAGTAGATTCTCAATCCTTGAGATTCTTTCATCAAATGATGATAGGTCAGGCTGAGGAGGGTCATGCTGGCCTTGATATGAATGTGGAGAGGTGTTGTTATGGGGGTGTTGATATGGTCTAGATGTGAAGTGTTGGTGGGCTGCATTGTTTGGATTTGGGCGTCTTTGATCAAGGTTTTGGTCTTGTTGATTTCCCCACCCAAAGTTTGGGTGATTCCTCCATCCAGGGTTGTAGGTCTTGGAGTATGGATCATGGTTTTGCCTAGGTGAATTCCCAATGTAGTTGGCTTGCTCCTGACTACCCTCTGCTTCTTCATTCACTCCTTCTTGGGTTGTTGATGAAGTGGAGATTGCTGCTACTTGGTTCCTCTCCATCTTCTTGGTGAGGTCAGCCAGCTGCTGGGTAATGAGCTTGTTTTGGGCCAGCAGAGCATCTACATTGTTTAGCTCCATTACTCCTCTTGTGTTCCCTCTTTCGGAAGCATAGAAGTAGTCGTTCTCTGCTACTGTTTCAATGACATCTATGGCCTCCTCAATGGTCTTCTTCTTGTTCAAAGATCCTCCAGATGAATGGTCTACGGCCTTCTTTGACTCATAA
>NC_029791.2:93221911-93225224 GCF_000816755.2 Arachis ipaensis | reverse complement strand
GATGGTTTTCCATGTTTTCTTCCATGTTTGGTTCAAAGTATTCCTCAAAGTGTTCCTCCTCTTCTTCAGCACCAACTACACGTTTTTCTCTTGCCTCCTTCCTTAGTCTAAGGAAGGTTCTCTCAGGTTCAGAATCAAAGGAAGTTGAAGCCCCGCTTCTTCTCCCTGTCATACAACCAACAAGTACAAGCAAAGAGAATAGGTGCAGAAAGTATATCTGTCAGAATTATTGTTAGTATGAGTGATGCAATATATCAAACAGTTAGTGGGTTAGTGAGATGAATAGTAAATAACAAAGAAAAAGTAAGGGGAAGAAAAGAAATTAACTAAAACAGGAAGTAGATGACTCAAACAGAAAATTAAATCAAACAAAAATAAAATGCTCAATCTAGTTATCCTCCAATCTAATCATTGTTAATGCACAATCAATCTCCGGCAACGGCGCCATAAACTTGATGCACGGAAAACTTGTCTCATAACAAATTTCCTTCGTCAAGTGTACCGAATTTGTCGTCAAGCAAAAACTCACAATAGAGTGAGATCGAATCCCACAAGGATTGATTGATCAAGCAACTTTAATTAGAGGAATGTTCTAGTTGAGCGAATCCAGGAATTGAGTCTAGAATTGCAGAAAATAAAACGGCAGGAAGGTAAATGACAGAAAAAGTAAATGCTAGAATTAAAGAACTGAAAGTAAATGACTGAAGTAAATTGCAGAATTATAAATGGGAATGGGGGAATTGCTCATGAAAGTAAATGACAGAAAATAAAGAGAATGGGTAAGATCAGAAATGGGGAGTTCATTGGGCTTAGGAGATGTTGCATTCTCTGAATCAATTTCATTTTCATCTCTTCCTCAATTAATGCCCTCATTGATCTCCTTGGCAATCTTAAGTGATTGAATTACAATTTCTTGTAATTCAATCTCTCAAATCTTGATCAATAGCCAATTCCTTGGTCAATTGCTCATGAGAAGAGATGAAGTATGGTCACTGATTATACCACATGCATTTCCCAAATCAAGTATTGAGAGGATTATAGTCACATAACCATCCAAACCCAATTTGGTCCAGCATGAGAAAGCATTTCTAGCTTGATCTCTTCATTCCTCTTTCAAGGTTCAGAAGAGATCCAAGTATGAATAGCTTCTTTTCCAAGATAACTACCCAATTGGATGAAGATCGAAAGCATTCAAGTAAAATCAAGAGAAAAGATGGAAGAAGAATAATGAAAACTAGTATTGATCCATCAAATTACAACAGAGCTCCCTAACCCAATGAAAGGGGTTTAGTTGTTCATAGCTCTGGAAAATGAAAACAAAGATGGAGAATACATGATGATACTAGAAGTGCAGAGAAAGTAAATACAGAGAGTAATTCTATGCCAAGAGGCTCCCTATATTTTTCGACTCCCTAAATAATTCAAAGTTACTCCTATATATACTACTCTTCTACTCTTCTAATTGGTTCTTCAAGTCTTGGGTCTGGGCCTTTGGATCTTGAGTTTGAAGCAGTTATCTTCTTCATTGGGCTTGGCTTTACTTGCAGAGAGACACAATGATGGCTTCGAGAGCGTTATTGGCAATCACTTTTCTCATTAACTTTGCAAGTTACTCCTATTCCACGTTAGTGTTAACGTTAGTGTAACTAACGTAGCCACTAATGTGGTTCTTCTTTGCTTCCCTTGTCCTGAAATCAAGCAATAAAGTGCATTAAAGTTCTAGTCCAAGTCATGAGAAATGCAACATCCAATTTGTCCTTAAATTCATGCAAATTCCTCATGAAATCATGTAAATTGCACAATTCATGCTTGAATCAAGATGTAAGTGAATATCTACCCAAAACCAGCTTATTTTCTAAGGAAATGCATGAAACTACCCTAAAAATTGTAAAGAAAAGGTCAGTGAAACTGGCCAAAATGCCCTGGCATCACTTTTCTGTTTCTGTTTGGCTACTGAGCTGAATCTCTTCATCTCATAGCTCTCTGATTTACTTTAGCTTGCATTTTCTAGTTCAATTCTGAATCCCAGTACCCAAATCCCTTTACTCTTAATGCAATTTACATTTTCCAGCAATTTAGATTCAGCAATTTAAGTTTCTTGCACTTTAAGTTTTAGTTATTTACTTTTCTTGCAATTTAAGTTTCAGTTCTTTTACTTTATTGCTCTTTAGTTTTCTGTAACTTACTTCTTCAGCACCTTTAGATTCAGTGAATTTACCTTCTGCACTTTTATTTAGTTGCAATTTAGCTTCTATTAACCAAGTTTCACTCAAATCTTCAAACATTCGCTTAACTAAATTCATCACCTAACTAAAATTACTCAATCCATCAATCCCTGTGGGATCGACCTTACTCTTGTGAGTTATTACTACTTGATGCGAACCGGTACCCTTGCTGGTGAGTTTGTGTGGAATCGTTTTTTCCCTCATCAAGTTTTTGGCTCCGTTGCCAAGGATTGATTTAGATTGACAATGATTAAGTAGGGTGATAATCTAGATTAACTATTTTCTTTTTATTTTTACTAAGCACTAAAGAACAGAAGATTGATGGTTTAGAAGTTATAGTAAACTCTCGTTGCAAATATAGTTACTAAACCAAGCAATCAACCTTTCTTACAAAAGTTTTGGTTATCAAAAGTAACAAACCCCTTTAAAATTGATAACCGAAGTATTTAAGCCTCGGGTTGTCTTCTCAAGGAATTGCAGGGAAGTATGTTCTTATTATTGGTTATGAGTCTTGTAAATTGGGGGTTTCGAAAGTAAGGAAGCAGTATGTTAAATGATAAGAAAAATAAAATACTCTAGACTCAGAAGACTACCTAGAGTGGAATCCTCTTTGCAGAACTGTCATTAGTAAACTACGGAAGGGTGCTCATGCTTCCATCTGAAAGGGGAAGGGAGAGAGAAGGGGTAAGAACTGGGGAGTTCTTAGTAGGGCCAGGGTTATTAGTTAAGTTCATTAATTTGTGTCGCTTAGCAGATATATAGCAGAATACTGAGAAGTAGTGAACAGAAGATACAGATAAATAGAGAAAATAGAGAAAACAGAAAGCAAAACACAAACAAAAGAATACAAGAAAACAAAACACAAACACAGTGAATAGAATACAAACAAAGAAAATATACATTCAAACAACAACCATAACAGAGGAAATGCGCAACCAAGTATGATGCATGTCTGTCCTATGCAGGCCATGAGCTCACGTGTCGATTTACACCCTGCATCCCGACATTACCTAGGAACTAGTCCTAGATATGGCTTATTTTCTGTAGGTGAACTTCGGCCTACAGAAATAGCACTCCTGTAAGTGAAC
>NC_029791.2:93219944-93221792 GCF_000816755.2 Arachis ipaensis | reverse complement strand
CAAAGCTACTCCTATATATACTACTTTTCTGATCTTCTAGTTGGTTCTTCAAGTCTTGGGTATGGGCCTTTGGATCTTGAGTTTGAAGCAGCTATCTTCTTCATTGGGCTGAGTTTTACTTGCAGAGAGAAAGTGTGAAGTGGGCAGAGACTTTGGCTCAGGACGTTAGTGGTGTTAACGTTTAGTAAAAATATGGGTTCGAGAACGTTAGTGGCATTCAACTTTTTCACTAACGTTCCTTACCCAAGTAAGAGCCACGTTAACCTCAACGTTAGTGGCACAAACGTTGCCACTAACCACTGCTTTATTTGACAGCTCAAGTGTTACCAATTACTTAACCCAAGCCAAAAGGGGGAAAATATCTAAATTAAATTAAAAGCATCAATATAAATAAAGCAAAGCAATCTTAAATCTGAAATACCTCAAATAATATTAATTAAGAAAATCATAACATCAATGTAGCATAAGCCAAATTGAAAAGATAAATAATAATTAAAAGTATATAATAAAAGTAGAAAATAAATAAGAGGAACATTGAACCTGTGATGAAGAAGAAATAATCCTAAATCCTAAAACTAAATCCTAAGAGAGAGGAGAGAGCCTCTCTCTCTAAAAACTACATCTAAAACTAAAAATTATGAATTATGAGCTTGTTATTATAAATGAATGGATTATCCCACTTTATAGCCTCTAATCTATGTTTTCTGGGCCGAAAACTGGGTCGAAAACAGCCCAGAAATCGCTGGAGAAGAAATCTGCCACGCTGATTTTCGTCACTGCGATGCGTCCGCGTAGAGTGCGCATTTGCGTCGCATAGCATCAGGGAAACTATGACATATTATCTATCAAATCGAAGCCCCGGACGTTAGCTTTCCAACGCAACTGAAACCGCATCGTTTGGACCTCTGTAGCTAAAGTTATAGCCGTTTGAGTGTGAAGAGGTCAGGCTGGACAGCCTAGCAATTTCTCCAACTTCTTGTATTCCTTCCACTTTTGCATGCTTCCTTTCTATCCACTGAGCCATTCCTGCCCTGTAATCTTTGAAATCACTTAACACACATATCAAGGCATCTAATGGTAATAAGAGAGGATTAAACATAGGGAACTTAAGGCCAAAGAAGCATGTTTTCAATCAAAGTGTAACGACCCAATTTCTGGTACGTCATGATCATACTAGAAACTGAGCGCTACCAACTTGTCTACATATTTATTATCTATTATTTATTATATAAGACAGATTCGTTGTTAAAAGCGTAGTTATTTTACGAGGTACTTTTTTTTTTTTGAAAACATTTGGATTAATAGACGAAATCATTCATAAGCAATTCACAACTGATAACAGATAAAATAGTTATAAACAACCGTACATAAATATATCACAAGCAGTTGATATCATTCGGTTATCCAGCCTTTATTAGAGTAAAGATCTTTAGTTAGGACACCCCTAGATATAACTAGATAATAACTATATACATATATATACATACAACATCCCAGGTTCTGCTCTGATTTCTCCGTTTAACGTATGTATTTAAAGCTTATGTAAATTTTGGTATGAATAGTTAGCCTGTCCCAAGTATAGGTTCATTAAGTCTATACTGAAACAGTTTAACTTTTCATATAATACCAAACCCTAGTCGTAACTCAAGGACTAACTATGTTGCCCTAGTTTGTTCACTAGTCTCTGTCTGTTTTTCTGTCATTAAAACTTTACAGACTTTTTCTTCGTTTTTTTATCTTTCCTTCAACTTTTTATCTTTTATTTATCTTTGCCTCACTAATATGTTTTTACCACTCCCTAAGTGTTTTATGAAGGTAATTATGAGATTCTGCGCTTAAAGTTGTCTT
>NC_029791.2:93212055-93219747 GCF_000816755.2 Arachis ipaensis | reverse complement strand
GGTGGATTAAAATAATATTAAAATATCTCTGTTGTAGAACTACTAAAACTAGGTGTACCGGAACACTCGTAAAAACATCTCTAAAAATTATTTTCTGAGCTACTAGCATAAATGACACTAGTAACATATTTATTATGAGAATAGAACATGTATGATGAGGCCTTAGCATTGCTAAAGTCATCAGAGAGTGCTGGTGCTAAGCTGCACCAGTAAATTGTGAACCTGGTTAAACCGGTTTTCTATTTTTAACTAAAACTGATCAGGTAACCTTATAATATCATTCAAGAGGCTTCTAATACTCATATAATGATGGTATTATCCTATTATCTCTCTTTTCTCATGAATCGAGTCCGGTTTGTCAAACTGAGACTATTTACAAAAAACCGAATCAAAACTCCTAACCGATACGGTTCAAAAACTAGGTTCTTCGCGACCGCGTTATCGAGCTTGTCTCGGAAAAGGTTCTAACTTAAAGATGAAATAATGACAACGAGGATTGAGATACTTGATGATATATCAGAGGTTTTTCCCTTACTGATCTTCCGGAGAAATTCATACTTTCAGAAAAAATCTCGCGTACTCGAAAATCGGGGTTGTTACATTCTACCCTCCTAAAAGAAAATTTTGCCCTCAAAATTTAACATGCGCATAAGAAGTTACAGTATTATCTAGAAAAACCATAGTGTGGTACTCACCTCGAGTGGAAGAATTATATGCATTTATGTTGCCAGCAGTTACGGTAAAAATCCTTCCTTGTTGTTTTGGCCTTGCTGGTTCTCGAACAAACCTCCTTGGGCAAATCCTAGCTATGTGTCCAGGTTCTCCGTAAGCATAACAATGGTTTGTCCCATACTGACATGGTATGTTACCATGATCTTTCCCACACCTTGAGCATACTGAAATATCCTGAATTTCCTGAGGTTGACCTCCTTCTTCTTCTCCCAGATTATTGTTGTCGTATTTGCCATTGTTACGAATGAGAAAGTTACCATTTCGTTGATTCCTATTTTGGCGATGGAACTGACCACTGAACTTAAAGTTACGACCTTGAGGGGCTAGATCTTGAATAAAGTCTCTTCCTGAGGTTTCCTTACGATCTGCTCGAGCTATCGCCACCTTTTTTGAACATTCTTCCACTAGTTTACTTTTATTCACCAGTTCAGCAAAATTTCTTATCTCTAATAGAACTACTGAACTCATCAGATCCCCACGAAGGCCCCCTTCGAACTTCAAACACTTCCATTCTTCAAAGTCAGCAGGATTCCCTTGGCAGATCTTGGAGAAACGGCACAAGTCATCAAACTTACGGGCATATTCTGCAACAGTTGTGTTACCCAGTTTCAGCTGCATAAGTTCCATCTCCTTAGCGTCACGAGCTGCCCTCGGAAAATACTTCTTATAAAATTCATCCTTAAAAGTATTCCAAGGAATATCGCCTTCATCTTGTTGTAACAGTCGCTGTATCCCCTGCCACCAATGCTCAGCTTCTCCTTCCAGCATATAAGTAGCAAACTCCACGTGTTGGCCTTCCAGAACATGCTGCGCTCGCAGTGATCGTTCAATAGCTCGAAACCAGTTGTCAGCATCAGTCGCAATGAGTGTACCTTTAAACTTAGGCGGTTTAACCTTCAGAAAAGTCGCAAGGGTCATAGGTCTTTCAAGATGCCCCAAGTTATTCTCATCATTCCCACTATCTTCTCCATGTTCATTCTCATTCCCGTTTCTCACCCCAAGACGTTCAATAACCCTAGCCACTGCTACTACAGCCTCACGCACTGCCTCAGCTACAGCGTTCATGGTAGTCATATATGAAACGCATCCCCTTGGGTTTCTTGTTCCCAGAATCCATCACCCAGGGGGCGTCAGGTGTAGCAATCACGCGCTTAAGCGCCTCATAATCAAATGTCATGCAGTGGATGGCTATCTCTGCCTACTTATAAGCACAGGTGTCGTCAGGACAATGGTGGCAAAGAAGTGCATCCCCAATAGCAGCCTCAGTGATCATAATCTTTTTACCCCGCAGCTGAACTGAATCAAGAGTGGCTCAGAAGAAGTTGCAATAAAATTCTCTCACCCATGAAGTGTTCACCCTCCCCAAATCTCTGTCAACAAAGTCCAATTCTAACTCTAGAATGCGGGTGTTAATGGCACGCCTCACATCATTGGGAAGGAGCAGTTTCTTCTCAATGTTTATATTCTTCTTCCGGAAGTTAGAGAAATGGAGCTCGTAGTAGAGGTTTGGGAATTTGATTGGGTCAATGGGTTGCAGCAGCTGATTTTCCTTATCCTCTTCATTAAGTGGATTCTTAGCATAGTTTGCATAAGGTGAAGGGTAGAGGTCTTAGAGCGCTTTCTCTTTTTGGAAGTAGTGGCTATAGCCTTTCCTTTGTCTGACATCCTAAAAAATAGAGATGATACAATTTAAGCAGATAGCCAAACAGATATGAAGCACTCAAAGTAAAGCATATTCATGAAGTGAAGAAAGAGAAAATAATTTAAACTAGACCAGCATGCTACAAAAGCCTTATTTCCTTACACAATGCACAGAGAAATTGTCTTCAGCACAGTACCAGAACAGCATCAAGAACAAAGTAAAATAGGAATTCAGCAATAACAAGGGTCTTGAAACAAGAATAAAATGGAAAATTGAAGTGGAGCAGTCGACAATTCAATTTGAAATCGAGAAAAACAGAATCACCCCAGCAACAATGAATCATTCAATAAGCAAGTAATCTGAATTCCAACACTTCAAGCACAAAGCAGCATTAAAATAGTATGCAGCAGCATTAGGCAAGCCAAACATACAGCACAAGCAAAGCAATAAAACACAGCAATTGCACACAGCATCAAAAATTCAAACAAACCTAAATCCACTACCCAGCCCAGATTCGCTAACCACCTAATTACACTAAACTAACTAAAATAATCTAACTAAACTAAATTGACAAAAATTTACTAACAAACAGAAGTAAAGAAATGGAAAAAAACAGGGGAGAAGGGTGTGGACCTGGAATGCAGAAGTAGGGAGTGAGAGAAATTGGGAAAGGAAAGGCGCGAAGCAGCGAGGTGGAGATACTTCCCAGGAGTGGTGGCGGCGCAGCAGAGCTCGCAGTAGTGGGCAGTGGCTGGCTGCGGAGACGCTGTGAGAGAGAACAGAGAAGAGAGGGTTGAGTGAAAGAGAGAGAGATCCAGGAAGAAGGGGGGCGTGCGGCGATGGCGGCGGTGGTGTGTGCTGGGATGCTCGCCAGAGGATGGTTGGTGGTTGCAAGGGTGGTGGTTGGCAATGGAGGGAGAGGGAGAAATAGAACGTTGGAGGTGAGGGTTGATGCACGAATGTGCTGGGGTTTCGCGTCCCTGGTTAAATGGGATTTTTAAATCCACGCATGTGCACACCGTGTGCGTCCGCGTGGGTGGAGGCAATTAAGGATTGGCGCAGAAGTGCCAAATGCACTTGCGCGTAGATGGAAAAATTGGTGATGGGCGCGGATGCGTACAGTGTGCGTCCGCACAGGTAAGCTAGGCTAGAGGCACAATAGGGGCCCAAAGTTGGCACAACTCTCGGGTCCTTTGGCCAGGGTGATGCTAAAAGGCATCGACGCGCGCGCGTGCTGTACGCATTCGCGTGGATGGCTTGAGCTTATAAAATGGGCGCGGAGAAGCCACGTGCGCCAACGTGTGGGTGAAGAAGCACGAAGGGGTGTGGACGCGTATAGCGTGCGTCCACATGGGTCGAGGCACAGAGTTAGCCCAAAAGTGGTACAACTCTCTGGTCCTTGGCCCAGAAAGCTAAAATGCGCAGCCGACCTGCGCGCGCACTATGCGCTTGTTCAAAAAAAATTTTTTTATGAGCATCAAAAAGAAATCAATATCCTCCTAATCTCCTCTAAGACTCTAAAACCAGCTAAGATGCAAAATTAAGCACATTTTGAAATATTGGAGATTTTTCAAACAAATTGAGGAAACTTGCAATCCAAGTAAAAATTCAAATTCAAAGAAACATCTCTAATTAAAGCATAGATTGTATAAACATCTTAGCAAACAAAGCAAAATGTACTAAGAAGTAAAGAATTTATGTGCAATGGAACCCAATTCATTCATTCATTATATCTACAAGAGAATGGAAAGAGTTTACCATGGTGGGGTGTCTCCCACCAAGCACTTTTAGTTTAAGTCCTTAAGTTGGACAATTGGGAGGTTTCTTGTCAAGGTGGCTTGTGCTTGTATCCATCATTGAACCTCCAAGAGTGCTTGTCCTTCAATCAGTTGTCAGATGTTCCAACCTTCTTCACCAAGCTTTAGTGAGGTTCTCTCCAAAATATGAGCTCTCAAAATTGGTTGCTATGATGTGATCCAGGATCCCATACTTCGTATTCACACCCATCTTCTAGTTGATCGACTTGATTCCGTCTGGGTGAGGAGAAAGCAGAATTCTCATGAAAGCACCAAACTATCCTCCTAGACCCATTTAATTGAGCATTACACCAATCCATGCTCTTCAATTTTGAGCTTCCAACCATAATGAGTCTAGATTTAGAACGCCAACCACTAAACATCCTCCACTTTTGGTTAATTCCACAAAGCGCCCTAAGTTGGCCATCTGTTTCAAGCAAACCATACTCAAGTGGGACAATAAAGCTGAGAGTTAGAAGTTTTACCCACTCAAGTGAAGGATTGGATGGTGAACAAGGTGAAGGAGTTCCCAAAGATCTTGATAAAGCATGCTCTACTCCCGTCCATCCTCTTCTAGAGGTTTCCACCACTGGGCAAGGTTTTTCAAGTTTCTCCTCTTGCTAAGCTTCCTTAAGTTCACATTCTTCTTCACCAATTTCTTCTATCTCTTCCCCATCACTCTCATCATAGATAGGAGGTCTAGTGAATTCTACCTCATCATCAAGTTTAAGCATTGTGGGAAAGGATTCTTCAAACTCGAAAGGATCATATGTTGGTGCGGGATTATCATAGATAGGAGGGCTTGTTGCTTGGAGCACTTCTTCCGGTCCTTCACTTACAATAGGTCTTGGAGGTTGCACATCTTCCTCATCCTTGCTTTCTAGTCCACTGGGAGAAGGCTCAACAAGATCGTCATGGTAATTGGTCAATGTGGGCAAAAAATCACTAGTGATGGAATCCACTTCCTGATCAATTTCCTTCAACTCTCCGTTTACTTTCGCAACTTTACTCTCCTCTTTAACATCTCTTCCATACTCTGTGCAGGAGGGCTTTTCAACTTGAGATTCCTTTATGTGCTCAACATATCCTAGACATCCACCCACTACTTCCTTTTGTTTGCTAATCTCTACCTTCTCCTCTTGTTGCACTTCTTGCTTCAACTCTTCTTCCTCACCATGGAGCTTCAAGTTCATTCCCTCACTAAGCTCCTTGATTGTTTCTCACAATTAACAATGGGGTTACTTATGGTGCATGAGCTTAGGTGGGATGTTAGGTGATTCACGACTTCTACCATGCTAGCTATCCTTGCTCTTAGCTCCTTAAACTTAGTTTCATCCTCCTCTTGTCGCCTTAAGATACGAGATTCAAGGTTTCTCAGTTCTAATATGAAGGTTTCGTCAGGAGGTGGTGGTGGAAGATACGGTTCAGTGTTTGAGGGAAGATTGTTGATGTTGGAAGGTGGTTCATATTGGTGAAATTCTTGAGGTAGTGTATGTGGAATTTATGGTTCTTGGGAGTATTGGTATTGGGATGGTGGTTGTTCTAGATGTGGTTCATACAGTGGTTGATATGGTGGGTATTGATTATGGTCATATGGTGTTGAATGGTGGTGTGAGGCATGTGAGTATGGTGTATGGCTATATTGAGGAATGGGATCATATGCATATGACGATTGTGGTTGACAACCACAATGGGGATTATCACACACATTGGCTTGATACACATTAGGATCAGGATTATACCCATAAGAGTCCAGAGGAGGTTGTTACCATGAAGGTTGTTCATAAGCTTGGGGTTCCTCCCATCCTTGATTTCTAAATCCTTGATGTATATCCTCATTGGAGCTTTCATTTCCTACAACATAGTTTGAACTACACTCATAGCCAAAAGGATGAGAATTCATAGTGAAAGAGAAAATAAAAACAAAGATTAATAAGAAACAAAGAAAATAAAATCCTAGACTAGCAAAAACGAGCAAACAACCCAAAATTCAAGCTATTCACAATATATACAATAGCCAATAACATAGCACCATTGTGTTCCCCGGCAACGGCGCCATTTTGAATGATTGAAATTTTGTCGTGTCGGTATAGAATTTCACATAAAATGAATTCTCGTTGCATGTATAGTTCTACACCAACAAATAATCCTCCCAATAAAAAATTTGTGGTTTTGTGTCACGAATAATGAACCCCAATGAAAGTTTACCGAAGTATTTGGACTCCGAGTCGTCTCCCTAGGAAACAATGGAATGCTCAATTATTGACTATAAAGGGGTAAGGGGGGATTTTGGTTCATAAGAGGGCAAGAAAAGTAAATTAGGCAAGCAAGTAAAGAAAACAAGATAAAGAACTCTTGGCTAAGACTTAGGTAATTGAGGTCATCAACCTTGTCAACAAACCAAATATTGATAATCATGAGAGGCCAACCTATTAAGTCTACTTCCCAAAACTTTAAGTACGTAACATTTACTCCTAAGCTTTGAAGTACGTCAAATAGGTTTGATCACATTAACCCGTAAGTCCCAACCTACCTACTAATTAACTTAGTAGTGGGTTAGCGTCAATGAGTGTCAAATTGATCACCAAGGGTTCTCAAATCACCAATTCCATTTTACCCAATAACTCAAATTTACCCAATTCCCTTAGCTTAAACCAAAAGTTGACAAAACTACTCAAAAACTAAGGAGAACATTTCATCAAACACATAGAGTGCAATAGAAGCAAACATCATAAATTGCAAGAATAATAAAATCTACCAACTACTAATTACAAGAAATGTAACATCATAACTCAATTCATCAATAAAAGAAACATTAACATCAAATTGCATTAAATGTAAACCAAATCCAATATGAGTTCATCATCACAAAAGATAGTAAAATGAGAAATTAGCATCACAAATAAGAGAATCAAGATGTAGAATTGAGAAATTATAAAAGAAATAAGATGAGATCAAGTAATTAAACATGGATCTAAGACCATCTAACCTAATCCTAACCTAATTCTAGAGAGAAGAGGGAGCTTCTCTCTCTAGAAAACCAACTAAAGGCTCATTGATAAACTCATATTTTATGATATATTTTGTGCATAATTTAAGTGATTTATTCAATCCTTCACTCACTTATTCATGTTAATTGCATGGTTTTACCTTCCCTTCCTTATTATGTGATGTATGTGAAAAACATGTTTCCTATGCTTTAAAAGTAATTATTTTAATTACCCTTTACTTCCATTCGATGCCGTGATTCGTGTGTTGAGTAGTTTCAGATCTTCTACGGTAGGAATGACTTAAAGGATGGAAAGGGAACATACAAAAATGGAAGGAAAGCACAAAACGGAGTTTTTGAAGAAACTGGCAGTGACGCGATCGCATGGACGACGCGACCGCCTGCAGCGCGAAATGGTAGTGACGCGACCGCGTGATTGACGCGATCGCGCGCCTTGAGCGAAACGCATGTGACGCGGACGCATGATTGAAGTGACCGCGTGACAGAGGCCATGCACCAGAAATTACAGAAAA
>NC_029791.2:93196934-93211783 GCF_000816755.2 Arachis ipaensis | reverse complement strand
TTAGATGTAGTTTTTGAGGGAGAGGTTCTCTCTTCTCTCTTTTAGGATTTAGAATTAGGATTTCTTTTGCTTTCAGGATTATCTCTTTTCATCAGGTTCAACAGTCATTTTTATTTATCTGTTCAATATAGTTTATGAATTCTTCTATGTTATAGATTATTCTTTGAATTAATGTTATTTGAGGTATTTCAGTTTATTATTGCCTTCTTTTATTTATTTTACTGTTGCTTCCAATCTGAAGACATTTTTATTCCAGTAGATTTACTTTTTCCCTTTTTGGTCTTGGTTAAGAAATCAGTAACTCATGAGTTATCAAACTCAACATGATTGATAATTGTTATCTTTGCTAATTGAATTGAACTTCAATAATCCCAATCTTTCCTTAGGGATTAACTAGGATTTGAAGATCAAACTAATTAGTCACTTGACTTTCCCTTGCTCAAGTAAAGGCTAACTAAGTGGAAATAAGATTCAATTTTCATCATCATTGATAAGGATAACTAGGATAGGACTTCCAATTTCTCATACCTTGCCAAAAGTGTGTTTTACAGTTATTTATTTATTTTATAATCTTTTACTTATTTTAATTGCAATTTAATTTACTTGTTCCTCATCTTCAAAACCCCAATTTACAATCTTCATAACCAATAATAAGAACATACTTCCCTACATTTCCTTGAGAAGATGACCCGAGGTTTGAATACTTCGGTTATCAATTTTTAAGGGGTTTGTTATTTGTGACAACCAAAACGTTTGTACGAAGGCATTTCTGTTGGTTTAGAAACTATATCTACAACGCGACTATTTTTATAAAATTCTTTACTCTCAAAAAATCCTAACGTCAAAATGGCGCCGTTGCCGAGGAACTGCAATCATGTGCCTTATTATTGGTTATTGTAAATATTTCTCTTTTACTTGTTTATTTATTCTTATTTTATCCTTTTATTTTTATTAGCTACTATGAATTCTCACCCCTCTCGCTTTGAGTTTGGTTCTAATATTGTTGAAAGGAGTAAAAGTTATAACAGGAACATGCATCAAGGTCAGAGCAATCAAAGATGGATGGAGACAAGAGGATTCGATCAACCCTTTAGGCAACAACACCCTCCAAGATATCATAGACAAAGACCATTATATAATGCATACCAAGCCAATAGACATGGTGGATAACCTTGTAGTTACCAACAAGCCCCACCCTGTGCTTATAGGCCATCCTCTCAACATAACTTCGAACCACCACACTCACAAGCTCCTTTTCACCATTCACCACCATATGATCCTCATTTACCCCAATTCCAATCCAATTACTCCCAAACACCACCACTTCCCCATGTACCACGTCCAAATCCAACACCTCGAGAATCAGAGGTTCGCCTCAAGGAAATAGTAGATCAACTCCAAACAACCCTTCATTAACTGGAGCAAGCTGTAAGTCAATTATCTTCTAGACGTTCGAACATTCAAGGACCTCCCACAGCCCCATGTGGACAATCTAAAGAAGAGCGTAGCATGAAGGAGATACTAGAAACTCCAGTGGACAGAACAGGGCATGACTTCATACTGGAACAAGTAGAGAAAGCTGTTTGATCGTAATGCATAAACACTGAGCGAATTGAGTGGACACACATCCGGTGAGGGGTTCGATTGCTCAATTCTATCTTCTTGCAAGTTGTTTGATTGGATAGTTTTGACAACTTCAATTGAATTCTTTGGACATTGATCGTAATGCATGAACTCTTTGCATTGGACCTATAGTTTCTTGTGATGGATTGGAATTTCATGGTTTATTTATACCAACTCTCATCATAGTATATTTTGGTGATTAGTCTTAGGATATTTGCATGTATTTATATAAGTAGTATATAGCATAAGTCATTTTCCCTTTCATATATCTCCTTTGTATGTGTTTAACATGAGGACATGCTAGTGTTTAAGTGCGGAAGAATTGATGAATCCATATTTGATCATGATTTTTGGTTAGAATTGGATGGATTTTCATCATATAAACTTGCACTTATTCCCTTGAATAGCATGCTTTTGAACTTTCCTTCCAAATTGCACTTGATTATAGAAATGTGCTCTTTTGTGCTTAATTTAATCTATTTTATTATGTTTGCCTTCCATTCGATGTCTTGATGTTGTTAGTGAGTGATTTCAGGTGTATAATGTAGGAATGGGTTAGAGAAAATGGAAGAATAGCATGCAAAGTGGAGGAAACATGAAGAATCAAAGGAGTGAGCTCAGAGACGTGTGCGTGCGCATGATTGCCTGTGCGTATGCACAGCTACCCAATCAGAGCACGTGGATTGCTTCGAGGGCATCGCGCATCCATTCAAGTATCGCCTAGTGTGCGTGCGCACGACTGCCTGTGCGTACGCACAGCTACCCAATCAGAGCATGTGGATTGTTTTGAGCGCGTCGCGCGTCCATTCAAGCATTGCCTTGTGTGCATTCGCACAGGTGTCCGCACATGACTTCATTAAAATAGCACGTGACTCACGATTTGGGGGGGCTTTAGAGGCCCATTTCTGAAGTCTTCTAGATCATATTGGAGGGGAAAGGAGAGACAACATAGCATATTATTAGTATAGTTTTAGGAGTAGTGGTAGAAAGCTTTAGTTAGTTTTTCTCTAAGTTTTTTATCATCTCTATTATGGTTTATATTAGGGTTTTACATTCAAGTGCCATTTCCATTTTTGATCTTGGATTTTGCTAGCTTTCATTGTAAGTATTCTCTTGTTATTACTCTTCATAGTTACACTGTCATTACTCTTTCTTCTAATTCAAGTTTTAGCTCAATTTTGCTTCTCTCTTGCAATTTTAATTTCTTGTTGATGAATTTGATGTTTGATGTTTATTTCATGCTTCATTGTGTTATTCTTGTTGATTGAGATCAATTGTTGCTTTTAGTTTTAAGCCTTTTTTCTTTTTCCCCATGTTTAAGGTTTTTGACCACTAAGTATTTGACAAAATGTCAAACATGATTTTAAGCTAAATTTTTTGTTCTTGGCTTGGGTAAAGTGAGAAATTAGATTTCTAGAGTTGAAATGTCCAACATTTAGTTTCAATTTTTGGATTGTTAATTGTTCTTGTTCCCACTAACGCTAAATTGTTGCTAAGCCAATTAGCAAGCAACTTAGGATTTGTGGATTGGGAACACTTATGCTCATTTAACTTACCTTCCGATGTGAGGGTTGATCAAGTGAAATTAATCCATCATAATTGTCATAGTTGTGGTTCCAACAAGGAAAGGACCCTTAGCTCACTCCAAGCCAAGACTCTTTTTGATGCTTTTAATCTTTCATATACTTCTATGTTGATCTCTTTTATACTTTACTTGTTTATATTACATAGTCGGTTCTTTAATTTCTTCATTATTTCAATCATTACAATTTTGCATGTTCTTTTATTGTTTTATATTTTCATTTCTTCATTGACAAAGCCTTGATCACTACAACCGGATTTGCACACTCATTGCTCTAAAAGTGCTCCTTGGGAGACGACTCAGGAGTCAAATACTCTCGGTTTTAAATTAGTTTTGAATTGTGACACACCTTGTGAACCTCTAATTTGATCGGTGGCCAACTTGTTGGGTTAGGACTATACTTACAACGCTAATTCCATTTTTCGAATTACCGAGTTCCTAATCCTATATATGCAAATTGGCTTCATCCTCATCACACTGATACCACCACCAGCACCCTATCCGACCTATCTATTAGTATAGCGTCTATTCCGCTTCATGGAGCGCAGTGAGCACCGCATCATGTGACGTCTCAATAGAGTGGATCAGATGTTTGTCGCATTGGGAGTCGAGTTGCCCCCGATTGCCGATACTTCTTCCTCAGAGGAAGAGGAGTAAGAGGTGGAGCAGGATTAGCAGGAGGCACCACCGCAAACACAGGCTACCTCGAAGGCGCAGCCGCCCCCTAGAGGAGCCACAGCCTCAGCCCCAGCAGCCAGATATGACCATTGACCCTCAACATGAGCCCAAGCAGTAGCATCGAGGACGATGCTGCATTCTAAGTGTGGGGAGGTCACCGTCGTCGCCGTTGGTAGAGATGCCATTTTGGGTGATGAGTTCAGACATTTATCACTTGTTTTATGTTATTTTTAGTACTTTGCACTTTATTTTTACTGTACTTTTTGGATTATTGTATATCTTTGTTACTTTGGATAGTTTTATTTTAGTTGTTGCATTTTGCACCTTAGTTGGTAGATATTTCATACTTTTAGTTATATTTACTTTATATAGTTGTTCTAGTTTTTGGTTGTGATTTGAAAATTGTGAATTATTAGAGCTTGGTTTACCCTTTTACATAAGAAATTTGGTTTGATTTAGATAAAGAAGGGATAAACTAAGGAAATTTTAAAATTTCTAAATCACAACATTGCATTTAGGATAAGCTTAGTTAAAACAATAAATTTTCCAAAGAATTTATCTATAGGGCACCATCCCAATTGATTGGAAATTTTCATAAAACTTGCTCGAATCATATATATTTTGTGAAGCATGTTTTGAGCTAAGAACACAAGCATCTGAGATTTGAGCGTAATGGTGTGGTTACATCTTATAACCACTTATTTTTCTTCTTGTGTGCAATTGTTCTCTTTCTATGATTGTGATCCTTGATTTATTTAATTCTATATGTCCATTATTCCTTGTATTCATGCATTTATATGATTGAGGCCATTGTTTCGTTGGCTCACTTAACCAAATAGCCTACCTTTTATCTTCCATTATTAGCCAATTTTGAGCCTATGCTTAACCCAATTGTTCGTTATTTTAGCACATTACAAGCCTAAAGCGAAAAACAATAAAAGTCCCTTGTTTGGATCTTTGATTGTCTTAGGCTAGTGAGAGTGTTCATTATTCAAGTTTGGGGAGATTTAGGAACATTGGTTGGGATAAAAGGGTGCTTTGTATTTTCATATTTGGAAATTGGGTGCATTCTCATGTATTAATAAAATGTTAGACCATATGCATTGATGTTCTTGTATATAGTTTTGAAAGAGAGAAAAATGAGAAAAACAAAAGAAAAAGAGAAAAAGAAAAGAAAACAATATGGAAAATAAAAGAAAAAAATATAGAAAAAGAAAGAAAGAAAAGAAGAAAAGAAATAAAAAATTAAAAAGGGGGGGGGACAAAATGCCCCAAAGTGAAGATTCAATAAGAATCAATGCCGCTACCAACAGGAAGCCCAAGGGGACGCTGTTTACTCATCTATCTAGGGAGGCCAGGACGTGGCAGCAGATCTTTGCCCATTATGTCATGCCGACCACCCACTTTACAGAGATTCCGGTTAACATGCTCGTCCTGATCAGATGCATTATGGAGGGAAAGGAGGTATACTTCCCTCGATTGATCAGGTGATACATGTAGCGGGCACATGTCCGTGGCTTACTTCCATTTCCCACTTTGGTCACCGAGATGATTCAGCTGGCCGGCGCCCCATGGGAGGCAGATAATGAGACACCACCCCCCGACCACGGAAAGGAAGAAGTGATTCCGTGGGACATGGGTGCATGAGAAACTCCCATCCCGGCACCGCTCTAGAGCCAGAGCAGCAGCGACACCTGGCGCATCTTCTTCCACAGCCGCAGCAGGTCCATCAGCACCAGCAGCACCGATACCACCACTAGCACCCCAGCCGACCTATCTCCTAGTACAACACCTGATCCGCTTTATGGAGCGCAGTGAGTGCCGCATCATGCGGCATCTCGATAGAGTGGATCAGATGTTTGTGGCACTGGGCGTTGAGTTTCCCCCTCTTTCCGACTCTTCTGCATCTGAGGAGGAGGAGCACGAGGCGGAGCAGGCTTAGCAGGAGACACTACCACAAACACAGGCTACCCCGAAGGCACACCTGCCCCCAGAGGTGCCACAGCCTCAGCCCCAGTAGCTAGAGATGACAGTTGCCCCTCACACTGAGACCGAGCAGTAGCATCGCAGACAATGCCCCATTTTAAGTGTGGGGAGGTCACCGTCGTCGCCGTCAGTGGAGATGCCATTTTGGGAGATGAGTTCGGACATTTATCACTTGTTTTATGTTACTCTTAGTACTTTGTACTTTATTTTGACTGCACTTTTGTTATTATTGTATATATACTTGTTATTTTTGATACTTTTATTTTAGTTGTTACTTTTGTCTTGGTTGTTGCATTTTGTACGTTAGTTGGTAGATATTTCATACTTTTAGTTAGATTTGCTTTATGTAGTTGTTTTAGTTTTCATTATGATTTGAAAATTGTGGATTATTAGAGCTTGGTTTACCCCTTTACAAAAGAAATTTGGGTTGATTGAAAAGGAAGTGATAAAGTAAGGAAGTTTTAAAATTTCTAAATCACATCATTACTTAGGATAAGCTTAGTCAAAACAATAAATTTTCCAAAGAATTTATCTATAGGGCACCATCCCAATTGATTGGAAATTTTCATAAAACTTGCTCGAATCATATATATTTTGTGAAGCATGTTTTGAGCTAAGAACACAAGCATCTGAGATTTGAGCGTAATGGTGTGGTTACATCTTATAACCACTTATTTTTCTTCTTGTGTGCAATTGTTCTCTTTCTATGATTGTGATCCTTGATTTATTTAATTCTATATGTCCATTATTCCTTGTATTCATGCATTTATATGATTGAGGCCATTGTTTCGTTGGCTCACTTAACCAAATAGCCTACCTTTTATCTTCCATTATTAGCCAATTTTGAGCCTATGCTTAACCCAATTGTTCGTTATTTTAGCACATTACAAGCCTAAAGCGAAAAACAATAAAAGTCCCTTGTTTGGATCTTTGATTGTCTTAGGCTAGTGAGAGTGTTCATTATTCAAGTTTGGGGAGATTTAGGAACATTGGTTGGGATAAAAGGGTGCTTTGTATTTTCATATTTGGAAATTGGGTGCATTCTCATGTATTAATAAAATGTTAGACCATATGCATTGATGTTCTTGTATATAGTTTTGAAAGAGAGAAAAATGAGAAAAACAAAAGAAAAAGAGAAAAAGAAAAGAAAACAATATGGAAAAGAAAAGAAAAAATATAGAAAAAGAAAGAAAGAAAAGAAGAAAAGAAATAAAAAATTAAAAAAAGGGGGGGACAAAATGCCCCAAAGTGAAGATTCAATAAGAATCAATGCGTAAGTGTTGTGAAATGAAAAATAAAATGCATGAGTATGTGGAAAAAAGTGAAGAATGGGTAGTTAGGTTAGAACATAATTGTATAGGCTATTATATAGGTTAGGTGGAAAGGTCTAGGCTAATCAAAGATTCAAACTCTAGTCCACTTAACCATATATGACCCTACCTTAACCCTAACCCCATTACAACCTTTGAGAAAGACCTCATGATAATTGTATGAATGCATTGAATAATTGTTGATTGTTAGATGAAGACCAAATCTTGGAAAGCATGATTAGGGGGGAATTGAGTGAATCAACCCCTAAACACTTGAGTGACTAGAGCGGATACATATCCGGTGAGGGTTTGATTGCTCAATTACATGTTTTCACCATAACCATTCTTATTCATGCAAGTTTGTAAATCATTTTTGGTAATTCAATACAATTGTTGGTTTGGTTTGATTTGATTCCCATTGTTTTAGCAATTTTGCTTACATATGTTCTCTTTGAAATTGATTTGTTTTGACCAGGCATTTACATTCATAATAGGTAGTTGTATTTAGATAGGATGCATATAGTTTAGTGCATTGAATAAATGCCATACCCTTACTTCATTCTTGGTATAGCATGAGGACATGCTATGGTTTAAGTGTGGGGAGGTTGACAAACCCTGTTTTTAGGGTTTATCATGTGTTGAATTTAGAGTATTTTATCAACCTTTTCTCACATTTATTCAATGAAATAGCATGGTTTTGTGATTCTCCCTTAATTTGTACTTAAGTGTGAAAACATGCTCTTTAGACCTTAAATTAGCTAATTTTGATTTACCTTTGATTCCACTAGATGCCTTGATTTGTTCGTTAAGTGACTTCAGGTTGAAAAGGGCTTGGAATGGATCAAAGAAGTGAAGGAGAAAGCCAAAGAATTGGATGAGCTCATGGATGCGTACGCGCAATGTACACGCACGCGTGGTGATTGATGACAAGTCATCTTATGCTAGTTTTACAAGCATTTTTCTTTAGTTTCATTAGGTTTTATGCACTTTCTTGCACAATAAGTAAGTAATTAGAGTCGATTTTCATGATTATCTTGAATCAATCAAACATCATTTATTTTACACAAAATCATAAGGTTTATACTAGAATTAATTGTTTATTATGAATGATGCAAAGATCTTGTGATTTTGGTGAGGCTTTGGTGTATTTATTTGGTTGATGATAGGTGAAAAGATAAAGGAAAAGAAGCAGAAAGCACAAATTAAGCCCAAACAGAGGAAAGAAGAATTTTGGGGAATACTTTGAAGTTAGAGCACGCTTTGGACCTTAGGCCACGCTTTTGAAAGCGTGGCCCATGACATTAAAGCGTTGCACTCAACCAAGGAAGCAAAGGTAGCATTCAAGATTTTGAACGTAGCGCACCAAGAGGAAGGCGCACCAAGACATGCCAAGGCACAGCGTTTGAAAGTTTGAACGCCACGCTCCCCTTTTCCAACTTTTTCGTGACCATGGGGCACGCACGAAGCAATCCAAGGGTAGCATTCCAAGATGTGAATGCTACGTTCACTTTTGTGAACTTTTTCGTGCCTCTCAATCAAGGGAAGCAAGGCACAGCATCAAAACAACTAGGAGCGCTCAAAGGATGCAACGTAGCACTCGAATAGGGAGCACCAAGGGAGCTGAGCACGCATCAAGACAAGGAAGGGTAGCGCTCAAAAACTTGAGCGTAGCGCTCCCTTTTGGCAACGTTTTCGCATCTCTCTTGGGAAGGAAGACTCAACAAGGGCTAGCGTTGAAGGAGTGAACGTAGCATTCACTTATTGAACGCTATAGGTAAGAGAGCAATTGGCACAAGGGGAGCCACAAGAGTGAACGTAGCATTCACAAAACCCAACTGAACGCTCCCCTGGGAGATAACCACATACACCATGACCCATGCCACTTGAACCAAAGCCAACCGGATCCACCTTTCTTCAAATCCAAAAATTAAAAGGCCCGCTCCAACCTTTGAAGACCAAAATAGAAAGTGTATAAATAGTAATTAATTTGATTTGTAAAAGGACCTCTAGCTCATTTTTAGTTTTCACTTTAACTTTTCATTTTGCTTTGACTTTGGGAATTTTGGGATTTGGGGATTGGATCTGAGTTTAGCTTTCTGATTTCATTTTCTTTTCTTCTGTAACTTCTACTGTCTATTTTGGGTTTTTGAATTGAGATTGAAGAACTCCATTGAATTTCTTGATCTGAGAATCATCTTTGCTTTTTTTTATATATAGTTCTGAGAATTAGAGAATTGGATATGAGTTTCCTTTGTTGTTTTTATTTACATTTCTTCTGCAATTTCTTTTCTGCTTGGTCAAGGGAGAAATTGAGATCTACATCTGCTTTCTAGTTTCATTGCTCTTCTTCGATCTTAATCTTAGGACGTTAGTGGTGTTAACGTTCAGTAAAAATATGGGTTCGAGAACGTTAGTGGCATTCAACTTTTTCACTAACGTTCCTTACCCAAGCAAGAGCCACGTTAACCTCAACGTTAGTAGCACAAACGTTGCCACTAACGTTGCCTCTTTGTCCTTCGTGCACGTTATTGGGACTCAACTTTCCCAATAACGTTGAGAAGCCTCCCCCTTCCTAACGTTAGAGTCCACATTAACTTAGTTAACGTGGCTCTTTTAACGTAGGCTTGCCAACCTTCGAGAACGTTAGTGACACTTAACATTGTCACTAACGTTCCAATGTGCCCCTTAGCTCCCACGTTACTCTCCTTCTTGCTTGTCCTCCTGGTGTTTTTCTTGATTACTTGTGCTCCCACTTCCCTTGCCTTTTCCAAGCAGCTTCTTCCAAAAACCACCATCTTCCATCTTCTTCTTAAGTGTTTCCTTTTGCTGTTTCACCTTCCTCTCTTCTTGTTCTACAAAATCTTTTTGGACCTCATCATATGTAGGGATGGCATAGTGTAGATGATGCATATTACTGGATATGTAGTTCAACTTGGCTTGAGTGTTGACGTTGAACTCCTCCCTATGTAGTTGCCGTCCTTCATTAAGTATAGTGAACTCATTGAATGCTTTCATCTGGGCTATTTGTCACTGATTGAGTTCCTGCAATTGCTTATCTTGACGTTCTTGCCTCTCAGTAACTTGGTTGATGGTTTGAGTAAGCTGGGAGTATTGTTCCTGTTGCTGCTCCATTTGTTGTTTCTGCCACTTTTCTTGTTGGCTCATCCGGTTTAGTATTTGCTCTTGTCCTTCCATATGTCTCATCCCCAGATCTTCAATAGCTCTTAGAAGGTGATTCATATTCAAGTCGGCTGGGTAAGGATGTTCTCCTTGTTGATATTCTTCCTGATGAGACTCCTCTTGGTGAGCTCCTTCTCTTGCTTTTAGTTTCCCTATTTGTGGCCTTCTTTGTTGCTGAGCAGGTGTAGTATAGGCCATACGCTGGGTTGTCATTAGCCTCCCAGGGTTCACCCAGTCTGGATTGCTATCCTCAAAGACCACTTTGGCCTTTGTGCACAATCGGAGAATGGTGCTGGGGTACCAAAGCCTGGCACCTGATTCAAGCTTCTCAGCTGAATCTTGAATTCCCTCAGCTATAAGTTCATGCACATTGATTTCTCCACCTTGTACTAGGCAATGTACCATAGTTTCTCGATTAATATTTACCTCTGAATTATTTACAGCTGGGAGAATAGACCTCCTCACGAGTTCAAACCACCGCTTGGCTTCTGGGCTAAGGTCTCCCCTCTTGATGAACCGGGGTCTCCCATCTCCATACCTCTCCCAGTCAGCTGCTATAACACAGATGTCAGTGAGCTCATCATTGTCTTGGCTTTTACTTATCCTTGCATGATAGATGGGCTCATCAAAATGTGGTGATTTCAGGTGAAGAGTTCTTATTATAGCATTTGGGCTGAAGTCCACCTCATTTCCTCTTACATAGCTTTTGAAGGTTGGGGCCCTGGTTTTGTCTTCTCTGACTACATTTGCGTAAAACTCTTTGATGAGGTTTGTATTGATCTTTCCCTCTGGATTGGTGAGCATTTGCCACCCTCTTTCTTCAATCTTCTCCCGAATCACTGGTTGTTGATAGAGAGAATTGTTGTCGGTCTAGAATTTCTCTTGTAGAAATAAGAATTTCGTTGCAAGTATAGCCCAACCAACAAACAACTCTCACATCAAATTAAATTTTAGGTTTTTGTCACAAGTACAAACCCCAATAAGAAATAACCGGAGTATTTCGGACTCCGGGTCATCTCACGAAGAGTTGCAATGAAGTGTTTAATTATTGGCTATGAAAATGCAAAGGGGGGTTGATTTGATGTTTGACAAGAAAACATAAATGACAAGAAAGTAAAACAACAAGAACTAATAAAAGAAATAGTAAGCACTCTTGGCTAAGACTTAGGTAATTGAGATCACCATCCTTGTCTACATACCAAATATTGATAATTATGAGAGGCCAAGCTCATTAAGTCTACTTCCAAAAGCCTTAAGTAGGTAATATCTACTCCTAGGCTTGAAGTACGTCAAATGGCTTTGATCACATCAACCCATAAGTCCCAACCTACCTACTAATTAGATTAGTAGTGGGTTGGCATCAATGAGTATCAAATTGATCACCAAGGGTTCTCAAATCACCAATTCAATGAGACCCAATGACTCAAGGTCACTCAATTCCCTTAGCCTAGGCCAAGAGTCAAGAACACTACTCAAAAACTAGAGGAAGCATTTTACCAAACACCTAGAGTGCAAGAAAAGTAAACATCATAAATTGCAAGAATTAAAGGAAACCCACAACTAACATAAGCAAGAAATCAATAATGTCAAGCAAGATCAACATAAAAGAAACATAGAAACATAAGATTGCATTCAAAGAAATCGAAATTCAACAATGGTTCATAAACATAAAAATGGCAAAAGAAGGAAATTAACAACAAGAACTAGAAGAACAAAGGTGTAACAACAAGAAATTAAAAGAGAAAACTAGTCAAAACAAGAATTGAAAGATGAATTTGAGAGAACTAAACCTAAACTACCCTAAATTCTAGAGAGAAGAGAGAGCTTCTCTCTCTAGATTTCTATCCTAAAACATGATGCAAACTAAACTATGACTAAGTGTGTTGACTCTCCTTCAATTCTTGGCTGAAATAGCATCAGAAATGAGTTGGGTTGGGCCCAAAGTGCTTCAGAATTCGCTGGGGGCGAATTCACTTTAATGGGCTACGGCAGCATCGGCGCGCACGCGCAAAGTGCGCGTGCGCGCCCCTCAGCGCAAAGTAACATATGGCAAATTTTATATCATTTCGAAGCCCCGGATGTTAGCTTTCCAACGCAACTAGAACCGCCTCATTTGGACCTCTGTAGCTTAAGTTATGGTCAATTGAGTGCGAAGAGGTCGGGCTTGACAGCTTTACGGTTCCTTCATTTCTTCATGAGTTCTCCCACTTTGCATGCTTTTCTCCTCACTTCTTCCATCCAATACTTGCCCTATGATCCTGAAATCACTTAGAAAATACATCAAGACATCGAATGGAATTAAAGTGAATTAAAATTACCAATTTTAGGGCCTAAAAAGCATGTTTTCACATTTAAGCACAATTCAAGGGAGAATTACAAAACCATGCTATTTTTATTGAATAAATGTGAGAAAAGGTGATAAAATCCCCCAAAATAAGCACAAGATAAACCACAAAATTGGGGTTTATCAGTTGTGCTTCAGTGCTTGCTTCCTCTGTCAGCATCTCATTATGATCTTTGCGTGGTTCTTTGTTCTCTTGGTCTGATTCTTGTGAGAGTTTGAAGACACTAAAGCTGAGTCGTTCATCATGGATCCTTAATATTAGCTCCCTTCGCTCCACCTCTATGAGTGCTCTGGATGTAGCTAGGAATGGTCTCCCCAATATGATTGGGTGAGTGTGACTCTCTTCCATGTCCAAGATGACAAAGTCAGTGGGAAGAAAGTATTTCCCCACCTTTAACAACACGTTTTCCACCACCCCTCTTGCTTGTTTTTGAGTTTTGTCAGCCAGCTTGATGACTACATCTGTGGGCAATATCTCATTGATCTGCAGCCTCTTCACCAGGGATAAGGGCATTAAGTTGATGCTTGCTCCCAAATCGCAGAGTGCTCTATCAAACATTGTTTCCCCTATGGCACAGGGGACATGAAAACTCCCTGGATCTTTTCTTTTCGTAGGTAACTGCGGTTGAATGAGGGCACTGCACTCCTTATTCATCACTATAGTTTGACCTCCCTTGAGTGAGCTTTTCCTGGGAAGCAGCTCCATCATATACTTGATGTATGCAGGCATTTGTTGGATAGTCTTGATGAACGGTATGTTCACATGCAAAGATGCAAACAAGTCAAGAAATCTTTAGTATATTCTCTTCTCCATAGCACCATTGAGCAGTTGGGGAAAAGGTGCATAGAGTCTCAGCAGCTCCTGTTTTGAGATTTCTGGTTCTTGGTAATCTTTTTCTCCCTCCTCTACTGAGGTATCTTCAGGTTGTTCTGATTGCTTGCTTGGCTTGTCCTCAATCTCCTTATCACTTATAGTGACCATCTTGCAATCTTCCCATCTTACTTTCTTTGTTTCACCTCTCGAATTCTTCTCCGTGTCACTTGGGAATCCATCTGTGGGTTTGGGAATTTGTTCAGAGAGATACCCCACTTGAGATTCCAACCTCTTGGTTGTGTCTCCCTGGTTCTTGAAACTTGCTCACACTTCCTCTTTGAACACCTTGTTGTCTTCAATCTCCTTGCTTATGCCTTCAAGTAGATTCTCAATCCTTGAGATTCTTTCATCAAATGATGATAGGTCAGGCTGAGGAGGGTTATGCTGGCCTTGATATGAATGTGGAGAGGTGTTGTTATGGGGGTGTTGATATGGTCTAGATGTGAAGTGTTGGTGGGCTGCATTGTTTGGATTTGGGCGTCTTTGATCAAGGCTTTAGTCTTGTTGATTTCCCCACCCAAAGTTTGGGTGATTCCTCCATCCAGGGTTGTAGGTCTTGGAGTATGGATCATGGTTTTGCCTAGGTGAACAATGTAGTTGGCTTGCTCCTGACTACCCTCTGCTTCTTCATTCACTCCTTCTTAGGTTGTTGATGAAGTGGAGATTGCTGCTACTTGGTTCCTCTCCATCTTCTTGGTGAGGTCAGCCAGCTGCCGGGTAATGAGCTTGTTTTGGGCCAGCAGAGCATCTACATTGTTTAGCTCCATTACTCCTCTTGTGTTCCCTTTTTCGGAAGCATAGAAGTAGTCATTCTCTGCTACAGTTTCAATGACATCTATGGCCTCCTCAATGGTCTTCTTCTTGTTCAAAGATCCTCCGGATGAATGGTCCACGGCCTTCTTTGACTCATAAGAGAGCCCTTCATAGAAAATGTGCAGCTGCACCCATTCATTGAACATATCTGGCAGGAAGGTAAATGACAGAAAAAGTAAATGCTAGAATTAAAGAACTGAAAGTAAATGACTGAAGTAAATTGCAGAATTATAAATGGGAATGGGGGAATTGCTCATGAAAGTAAATGACAGAAAATAAAGAGAATGGGTAAGATCAGAAATGGGGAGTTCATTGGGCTTAGCAGATGTTGCATTCTCCGAAACAATTTCATTTTCATCTCTTCCTCAATTAATGCCCTCATTGATCTCCTTGGCAATCTTAAGTGATTGAATTACAATTTCTTGTAATTCAATCTCTCAAATCTTGATCAATAGCCAA
>NC_029791.2:93193706-93196619 GCF_000816755.2 Arachis ipaensis | reverse complement strand
CAATGATGGCTTCGAGAGCGTTATTGGCAATCACTTTTCTCATTAACTTTGCAAGTTACTCCTATTCCACGTTAGTGTTAACGTTAGTGTAACTAACGTAGCCACTAATGTGGTTCTTCTTTGCTTCCCTTGTCCTGAAATCAAGCAATAAAGTGCATTAAAGTTCTAGTCCAAGTCATGGGAAATGCAACATCCAATTTGTCCTTAAATTCATGCAAAATCCTCATGAAATCATGTAAATTGCACAATTCATGCTTGAATCAAGATGTAAGTGAATATCTACCCAAAACCAGCTTATTTTCTAAGGAAATGCATGAAACTACCCTAAAAATAGTAAAGAAAAGGTCAGTAAAACTGGCCAAAATGCCCTGGCATCACTTTTCTGTTTCTGTTTGGCTACTGAGCTGAATCTCTTCATCTCATAGCTCTCTGATTTACTTTAGCTTGCATTTTCTAGTTCAATTCTGAATCCCAGTACCCAAATCCCTTTACTCTTAATGCAATTTACATTTTCCAGCAATTTAGATTCAACAATTTAAGTTTCTTGCACTTTAAGTTTTAGTTATTTACTTTTCTTGCAATTTAAGTTTCAGTTCTTTTACTTTATTGCTCTTTAGTTTTCTGTAATTTACTTCTTCAGCACCTTTAGATTCAGTGAATTTACCTTCTGCACTTTTATTTAGTTGCAATTTAGCTTCTATTAACCAAGTTTCACTCAAATCTTCAAACATTCGCTTAACTAAATTCATCACCTAACTAAAATTACTCAATCCATCAATCCCTGTGGGATCGACCTCACTCTTGTGAGTTATTACTACTTGATGCGAACCGGTACCCTTGCTGGTGAGTTTGTGTGGAATCGTTTTTTCCCTCATCAAGTTTTTGGCTCCGTTGCCAAGGATTGATTTAGATTGGCAATGATTAAGTAGGGTGATAATCTAGATTAAGTATTTTCTTTTTATTTTTACTAAGCACTAAAGAACAGAAGATTGATGGTTTAGAAGTTATAGTAAACTCTCGTTGCAAATATAGTTACTAAACCAAGCAATCAACCTTTCTTACAAAAGTTTTGGTTGTCAAAAGTAACAAACCCCTTTAAAATTGATAACCGAAGTATTTAAGCCTCGGGTTGTCTTCTCAAGGAATTGCAGGGAAGTATGTTCTTATTATTGGTTATGAGTCTTGTAAATTGGGGGTTTCGAAAGTAAGGAAGCAGTATGTTAAATGATAAGAAAAATAAAATAGTAATAATAAAATAAACTCTTGGCAAGGTATCAGAATTGGAAGTCCTATCCTAATCAATTGTGATGAGAATTGGATTTTAATCCCACTTTGTTAACCTTTAACTATGAAGGTAAATCAAGTGGATTAATTAGCTTAATCCTCAAGTCCTAGTCAATTCCTATGGAAAGACTAGAGTTATTGGAGCAACTCCTAATTTCAACCACTGCTTTATTTGACAGCTCAAGTGTTACCAATTACTTAACCCAAGCCAAAAGGGGGAAAATATCTAAATTAAATTAAAAGCATCAATATAAATAAAGCAAAGCAATCTTAAATCTGAAATACCTCAAATAATATTAATTAAGAAAATCATAACATGAATGTAGCATAATCCAAATTGAAAAGATAAATAATAATTAAAAGTATATAATAAAAGTAGAAAATAAATAAGAGGAACATTGAACCTGTGATGAAGAAGAAATAATCCTAAATCTTAAGAGAGAGGAGAAAGCCTCTCTCTCTAAAAACTACATCTAAAACTAAAAATTATGAATTATGAGCTTGTTATTATAAATGAATGGATTATCCCACTTTATAGCCTCTAATCTGTGTTTTCTGGGCCGAAAACTGGGTCGAAAACAGCCCAGAAATCGCTGGAGAAGAAATCTGCCACGCTGATTTTCGTCACTGCGATGCGTCCGTGTAGAGTGCGCATTTGCGTAGCATAGCATCAGGGAAACTATGGCATATTATCTATCAAATCGAAGCCCCGGACGTTAGCTTTCCAACGCAACTGAAACCGCGTCGTTTGGACCTCTGTAGCTAAAGTTATAGCCGTTTGAGTGTGAAGAGGTCAGGCTGGACAGCCTAGCAATTTCTCCAACTTCTTGCATTCCTTCCACTTTTGCATGCTTTCTTCCCATCCTCCAAGCCATTCCTGCCTTATAATATCTGAAAACACTTAACACACATATCAAGACATCTAATGGTAATAAGAGAGGATTAAACATAGGGAACTTAAGGCCAAAGAAGCATGTTTTCAATCAAAGTCTAACGACCCAATTTCTGGTACGTCATGATCATACTAGAAACTGAGCGCTACCAACTTGTCTACATATTTATTATCTATTATTTATTATATGAGATAGATTCGTTGTTAAAAGCGTAGTTATTTTACGAGGTACTTTTTTTTTTTGAAAACATTTGGATTAATAGACGAAATCATTCATAAGCAATTCACAACTGATAACAGATAAAATAGTTATAAACAACCACACATAAATACATCTCAAGTAGTTAACAACATTCAGTGATTCAACCTTTATTAGAGTATATAGTTTTAGTTAGAACACCCCTAGATATAGCTAGATAATAACTATATACATATATATACATACAACATCCCAAGCCCTGACCTGTTCAAGAAGTCCCTAAGCTGGCACCCAGGCTAGCCTAGACTCTATACTCACCTAGTCCCTCTAAACTACTAAAGCGAGGGAAAGTACGTTCTAGGTCTTCAAAACTCAAGTCAGGTGGATCGTCATCAAAAGGTGGAAGGTCGTCTACTACTCCTCTGCACGATCATATGTTATCAAAGAGCGTCTCTCAGGTACTTCATCGAGTGGCCACATAACGGCAACATCGTACGGAGGACTTAGGCTAAAGTTTGTAGATAAGCAGGGTGCAGAC
>NC_029791.2:93191546-93193067 GCF_000816755.2 Arachis ipaensis | reverse complement strand
TGCTTCCATCTGAAGGGGGAAGGGAGAGAGAAGGGGTAAGAACTGGGGAGTTCTTAGTAGGGCTAGGGTTATTAGTTAAGTTCATTAATTTGTGTCGCTTAGCAGATATATAGCAGAATACTGAGAAGTAGTGAACAGAAGATACAGATAAATAGAGAAAATAGAGAAAACAGAAAGCAAAACACAAACAAAAGAATACAAGAAAACAAAACACAGACACAGTGAATAGAATACAAACAAAGAAAACATACATTCAAACAACAACCATAACAGAGGAAATGCGCAACCAAGTATGATGCATGTCTGTCCTATGCAGGCCATGAGCTCACGTGTCGGTTTACACCCTGCATCCCGACATTACCTAGGAACTAGTCCTAGATATGGCTTATTTTCTGTAGGTGAACTTCGGCCTACAGAAATAGCATTCCTGTAAGTGAACTTCGGCTTACAGGAATAGTCTAAACACAACATATTAACTTTCTGTAGGTGAACTTTGGCCTACAGAAATAACACCTCTGTAAGTGAACTTCGGCTTACAGAAATAAGATAAACACAACACAACAACTTTCTATAGGTGAACTTCGGCCTATAGAAATGGAACCTCTGTAAGTGAACTTTGGCTTACAGAAATGACAACTCTCTGTAGGTGAACTTCGGCCTACAGGAGCAATACCCTGAGATACACAATTGATATTCACTGCAGGTGAACTTCGGCCTACAGGAATAACAACTCACTGTAGGTGAACTTGGGCCTATAGGACCTCTAGGGCCAATGGAAAAGCAGCAGATGAACATACAACAGAACATCATGCCACAAGACTTAACTCTTTATTCTTATACTCTTCTCCTCTATTCTTTTTGTTATATTACTTTTTTCCCATTATCATCAGTCATTATCATTCTCGTTATTCATCATCATTTTCACATTCTTATGCAGTACTTCTTTCTTTCTCTATTCAATCATACTATACAAACTTTACATCTTTCACTTTCACAATATCTTGGCTCAAACCATTTCTCTTTATCATATTACTCTTTTCACTTTATCTTTTTACTCTGCTTTGATTAATCTTTTCTCTATATCTCTTTACTTTTCTCTGGTTACTCTGTTCTCTATGTTTCTCTACTCTGCTCTGATTTCTCCGTTTAACGTATGTATTTAAAGATTATGTAAATTTTAGTTAGCCTGTATAGGTTCATTAAGTCTATACTGAAACAGTTTAACTTTTCATATAATACCTAACCCTAGTCGCAACTCAAGGACTAACGACTAACTACTAGTTTGTTCACTAGTCTCTGTCTGTTTTTCTGTCATTAAAACTTTACAGAATTTTCATTGGTTTTTATCTTTTGTTTAACTTTTTATATTTTCTTTATCTTTGCCTCAATAATATGTTTTTACCACTCCCTAAGTGTTTTATGAAGGTAATTATGAGATTCTGTGCTTAAAGTTGTCTTTCTAAAGCTTTTACAGAAAACTGCCTTTTCCGTATTATTTTATTATTTTTATTAAAATATTAT
>NC_029791.2:93186256-93190555 GCF_000816755.2 Arachis ipaensis | reverse complement strand
GCATGATTCCTAAGGAAGAACATCAAGAAAACACATGTTTTGCATGGTTTTCCTTGAAAACCGAATTGAAGAGGGAGGGAGACAGCCATCTCACCTTATTTCCAGCCTTGATAAGTCACATGGTTATGTAGAGGAAGAAGAGAGGATCATTTTGGTGAAATCGGAGTTTTGATTTGAGTTTTGGTTCAGAAGAAATCAAGATTTGAAGATTAAGTGTTCATGAAGTTTTCTCTCTTTTTTCTCCTTTCAATTTCGGCCAAAATGATGAAATGATACAGCCTTGGAGGTCTTGGGGGTGTAAGGTGAGTTTTGATTGGTTGGCTTGGAGGTGGATTAAAATAATATTAAAATATCTCTGGTGTAGAACTACTAAAACTAGGTGTACCGGAACACTCATAAAAACATCTCTAAAAATTATTTTCTGAGCTACTAGCATAAATGACACTACTAACATATTTATTATGAGAATAGAACATGTATGATGAGGCCTTAGCATTGCTAAAGTCATCAGAGAGTGCTGGTGCTAAGCTGCACCAGTAAATTGTGAACCCGGTTAAACCGGTTTTCTGTTTTTAACTAAAACTGATCAGGTAACCTTATAATATCATTCAAGAGGCTTCTAATACTCATATAATGATGGTATTATCCTATTATCTCTCTTTTCTCATGAATCGAGTCCGGTTTGTCAAACTGAGACTATTTACGAAAAACCGAATCAAAACTCCTAACCGATACAGTTCAAAAACTAGGTTCTTCGCGACCGCGTTATCGAGCTTGTCTCGGAAAAGGTTCTAACTTAAAGATGAAATAATGACAAAGAGGATTGAGATACTTGATGATATATCAGAGGTTTTTCCCTTACTGATCTTCCGGAGAAATTCATACTTTCAGAAAAAATCTCGCGTACTCGAAAATCGGGGTTGTTACATTCTACCCTCCTAAAAGAAAATTTCGCCCTCAAAATTTAACATGCGCATAAGAAGTTATAGTATTATCTAGAAAAACCATAGTGTGGTACCCACCTCGAGTGGAAGAATTATATGCATTTGTGTTGCCAGCAGTTACGGTAAAAATCCTTCCTTGTTGTTTTGGCCTTGCTGGTTCTCGAACAAACCTCCTTGGGCAAATCCTAGCTATGTGTCCAGGTTCTCCGTAAGCATAACAATGGTTTGTCCCATACTGACATGGTATGTTACCATGATCTTTCCCACACCTTGAACATACTGAAATATCCTGAATTTCCTGAGGTTGACCTCCTTCTTCTTCTCCCAGATTATTGTTGTCGTATTTGCCATTGTTACGAGCGAGAAAGTTACCATTTCGTTGATTCCTATTTTGGCTATGGAACTGACCACTGAACTTAAAGTTACGACCTTGAGGGGCTAGATCTTGAATAAAGTCTCTTCCTGAGGTTTCCTTACGATCTGCTCGAGCTATCGCCACCTTTTTCGAACATTCTTCCACTAGTTTACTTTTATTCACCAGTTCAGCAAAATTTCTTATCTCTAATGGAACTACTAAACACATCAGATCCTCACGAAGGCCCCCTTCGAACTTCAAACACTTCCATTCTTCAAAGTCAGCAGGATTCCCTTGGCAGATCTTGGAGAAACGGCACAAGTCATCAAACTTACGGGCATATTCTGCAACAGTTGTGTTACCCAGTTTCAGCTGCATAAGTTCCATCTCCTTAGCGTCACGAGCTGCCCTCAGAAAATACTTCTTATAAAATTCATCCTTAAAAGTGTTCCAAGGAATATCGCCTTCATCTTGTTGTAACAGTCGCTGTATCCCCTGCCACCAATGCTCAGCTTCTCCTTCCAGCATATAAGTAGCAAACTCCACGTGTTGGCCTTCCAGAACATGCTGCGCTCGCAGTGATCGTTCAATAGCTCGAAACCAGTTGTCAGCATCAGTCGCAACGAGTGTACCTTTAAACTTAGGCGGTTTAACCTTCAGAAAAGTCGCAAGGGTCATAGGTCTTTCAAGATGCCCCAAGTTATTCTCATCATTCCCACTATCTTCTCCATGTTCATTCTCATTCCCGTTTCTCACCCCAAGACGTTCAATAACCCTAGCCACTGCTACTGCAGCCTCACGCACTGCCTCAGCTACAACGTTCATGGTAGTCATAAACGTTTCCTGTTCTCTCTTTCGGTTATCACTAGGGGTTCCTTCCCGCGCACTCCGTCTCCGTGGTCTCATTGTAGTCCTGTTCACACCAAACAATCGTTATTAAGGTGATCAGTCTTAACACTTCAAGTCAAGTGTGAACATTCCCCGAATGAAAATACAGAGACAATCATGCAACACATATCACATAGATATCCTATAAGCATGAGACACACAACAGAGTATGCAATGAAGCATAGTCAGTCCACTCCCCAGGCTCTACTGGGAACGAACTGCTCTGATACCAAATTGTAACAACCTAATTTCTGGTACGTCATGATCATACTAGAAACTGAGCGCTACCAACTTGTCTACCTATTTATTATCTATTATTTATTATATGAGCCTGATTCGTTGTTAAAAGCATAGTTATTTTACGAGGTACTTTTTTTTTTTGAAAACATTTGGATTAATAGACGAAATCATTCATAAGCAATTCACAACTGATAACAGATAAAACAGTTATAAACAACCGTACATAAATATATCACAAGCAGTTGATATCATTCGGTTATCCAGCCTTTATTAGAGTAAAGATCTTTAGTTAGGACACCCCTAGATATAACTAGATAATAACTATATACATATATATACATACAACATCCCAGGTCCTGACCTGTTCAAGAAGTCCCTAAGCTGGCACCCAGGCTAGCCTGACTCTATACTCACCTAGTCCCTATAAACTACTAAAGCGAGGGAAAGTACGTTCTAGGTCTTCAAAACTCAAGTCAGGTGGAACGTCATCAAAAGGTGGAAGGTCGTCTACTACTCCTCTGCATGATCATATGTTATCAAAGAGTGTCTCTCAGGTACTTCATCGAGTGGCCACATAACGGCAACATCGTACGGAGGACTTAGGCTAAAGTTTGTAGATAAGCAGGGTGCAGACGTTGGCTGGCCTCACAATATATATACATATAAATAGGTAACGGAGTTCACTATAGACTCAGAAGACTACCTAGAGTGGAATCCTCTTTGCAGAACTATCATTAGTAAACTACGGAAGGGTGCTCATGCTTCCATCTGAAGGGGGAAGGGAGAGAGAAGGGGTAAGAACTGGGGAGTTCTTAGTAGGGCCGGGGTTATTAGTTAAGTTCATTAATTTGTGTCGCTTAGCAGATATATAGCAGAATACTGAGAAGTAGTGAACAGAAGATACAGATAAATAGAGAAAATAGAGAAAACAGAAAGCAAAACACAAACAAAAGAATACAAGAAAACAAAATACAGACACATTGAATAGAATACAAACAAAGAAAACATACATTCAAACAACAACCATAACAGAGGAAATGCGCAACCAAGTATGATGCATGTCTGTCCTATGCAGGCCATGAGATCACGTGTCGGTTTACACCCTGCATCCCGACATTACCTAGGAACTAGTCCTAGATATGGCTTATTTTCTGTAGGTGAACTTCGGCCTACAGAAATAGCACTGATGACAAGTCATCTTAGCCTAGTTTCACTAATCTTTTTCCTTTGTTTTCATTTAGTTTTATGCACTTTCTTAAGCCACAAGTAAGCCAATTGGGTGGAATTTCATGTTTCCTTAGATTCAATCAACTATGGATGAATTGATGCATTTTCATGAGTTTTATACCATAATTGCTTATATGACAAGAAAAAGAATAACTCTCATGATTAGAGCATAGCTTTGATGCAATTGTTGGTTGATGATAGGTAGAAGAAAGCTTAGAAGAAGGTTGAGGAAAAGGGTGACAGCAAGAGGCAAGAGGAAGGACTCACGTTTGAGCCAAAGTTTGCCTCAAACTTGGGCTCAAACGTGAGGAAGAGTGCAACCACACCCTAGAGAAAGAGCACTCCTGGGCATGGCAACGTTTGAGCCAACGTTTGCCTCAAATGTGAGGTCAAACGTTGGCGCCAAAAAGAAGAGAAAGAGCACTCCTGGGCATGGCAACGTTTGAGCCAACGTTTGCCTCAAATGTGAGGTCAAACGTTGGCGCCAAAAAGAAGAGAAAGAGCACTCCTGGGCATGGCAACGTTTGAGCCAACGTTTGCCTCAAACGTGAGGTCAAACGTTGGCGCCATTTTAGCATGAAGAAGAGTCCATGATTTATGAGTTAATTGAGCCACGTTTGCGCCAACGTTTGCCTCAAACGTTGG
>NC_029791.2:93158052-93184884 GCF_000816755.2 Arachis ipaensis | reverse complement strand
AAGACTACCTAGAGCGGAATCCTCTTTGCAGAACAGTCATCAGCAAACTACGGAAGGGTACTCATGCTTCCATCTGAAGGGGGAAGGGAGAGAGAAGGGGTAAGAACTGGGGAGTTCTTAGTAGGGCCGGGGTTATTAGTTAAGTTCATTAATTTGTGTCGCTTAGCAGATATATAGCAGAATACTGAGAAGTAGTGAACAGAAGATACAGATAAATAGAGAAAATAGAGAAAACAGAAAGCAAAACACAAACAAAAGAATACAAGAAAACAAAATACAGACACATTGAATAGAATACAAACAAAGAAAACATACATTCAAACAACAACCATAACAGAGGAAATGCGCAACCAAGTATGATGCATGTCTGTCCTATGCAGGCCATGAGATCACGTGTCGGTTTACACCCTGCATCCCGACATTACCTAGGAACTAGTCCTAGATATGGCTTATTTTCTGTAGGTGAACTTCGGCCTACAGAAATAGCACTGATGACAAGTCATCTTAGCCTAGTTTCACTAATCTTTTTCCTTTGTTTTCATTTAGTTTTATGCACTTTCTTAAGCCACAAGTAAGCCAATTGGGTGGAATTTCATGTTTCCTTAGATTCAATCAACTATGGATGAATTGATGCATTTTCATGAGTTTTATACCATAATTGCTTATATGACAAGAAAAAGAATAACTCTCATGATTAGAGCATAGCTTTGATGCAATTGTTGGTTGATGATAGGTAGAAGAAAGCTTAGAAGAAGGTTGAGGAAAAGGGTGACAGCAAGAGGCAAGAGGAAGGACTCACGTTTGAGCCAAAGTTTGCCTCAAACTTGGGCTCAAACGTGAGGAAGAGTGCAACCACACCCTAGAGAAAGAGCACTCCTGGGCATGGCAACGTTTGAGCCAACGTTTGCCTCAAACGTGAGGTCAAACATTTGCTACATTTTGGCAAGGAGGAGAAAGCAAAAGCACCCCTGAAGCAAGCCAACGTTTGCGCCAACGTTTGCCTCAAACGTGAGGTCAAACGTTGGCGCCATTTTAGCATGAAGAAGAGTCCATGATTTATGAGTTAATTGAGCCACGTTTGCGCCAACGTTTGCCTCAAACGTTGGGCCAAACGTTGGCCAAAAAGAGAGCACGGGGAGATCCACATTTGAGCTCACGTTTGACCTCAAACGTTGAGCCAAACGTGGATGACAGCATCTTGGCCTAGCTGCATAAGTTTACACAAGTGACGTTTGAGTTAACGTTTGCCTCAAACGTCGACTCAAACGTGAATGGTTCATGGCCCGGTTCACTAATGGATTTCTTCCCAACACCAAGAGCAATCAACGAAGGCCACTATCAACCCAATTCCATCAAGACTAAAGGCCCAATTCAAGGCTTAATGATCATTGGAAGAAAGTGCATAAATAGCTTAGGATTTGAAGTTTTAGGGAGCTTTTCTTTTAGAGTTTTCTTTAAGAATTTTCATAGTATTCACAGTAGAGAACTTTTGGGTTTTGAGCTATTTGGAGATTTAGAGTCTTGGGTGTTGAAGAATTGAGGAAATTCTATCTCAATCTCACCTTGAGATCTCTTTTTGTTTCTTTCACTGTACCATTGGAGAATTGAGATTTGAATCCAAGTTTTCTTCTGTTTTGATTTCTAATCTCTTGCAATTGAATTCTAAATTTGGATCTAAGAAGGCAGTGAGATCTAGACTTGGTTATCTAGTCTCTTGAGTCCTGAGATCTACATCTTTCAATTTCAATTTCCTTGCTACATTGCTACACCAAGTTTATTTTCATTTGCATTTAAGATCCTGTTTAATTGAATCCATCTTCTACGTTTCTGTTTGTTGAGATTTACTGTTTTCTTGTTTAATTTTTGCAATCCCACATCCCTGACCCATTTACAATTCAAGCCATTTACGTTTCTTGCACTCTAAGATTCTGCAATTTACATTTCTTGCGTACTAAGTTTCTGCCATTTAATTTCGTGTTCTTTAAGATTCAGCACTTTTATTTTCTGTTCTCTTTAATTTCCTGCAATTTACCCCTCTCCCTTTATTTTTCATGCAATTTAATTTCTGTTAATCACAAATCACTCAACCAACACTTGATCCGCTTGACTAAATCAACCACTAAACTAAAATTGCTCAATCCTTCAATCCTTGTGGGATCGACCTCACTCCCGTGAGTTTTATTACTTGATGCGACCCGGAACACTTGCCGGTGAGTTTTGTGTCGGATCGTTTTCCGCACATCAAGCACTCCCGTAAGTGAACTTCGGCTTACAGGAATAGTCTAAACACAACATATTAACTTTCTGTAGGTGAACTTTGGCCTACAGAAATAACACCTCTGTAAGTGAACTTCGGCTTACAGAAATAAGATAAACACAACACAACAACTTTCTATAGGTGAACTTCGGCCTATAGAAATGGCACCTCTGTAAGTGAACTTCGGCTTACAGAAATGACAACTCTCTGTAGGTGAACTTCCATGAAGAACACAAATTCAAAGTTGAATATCATCAAATTTCATCAAATTTTCACCAAAATTTCAACAAGAATTACTCATATAAACAATCAATTTCAAGCATAACCAAACCATATCATAATCACAGACCTCAAACACAATCAATCAAGATTAAATTTGTCAATCCCTACCTTGATTTGCTGCTCCAAATTCGGTTAGACTTTCAGGTGGTCCTTAAGCACTTTTTCCTCCTAAAACACATCAAGAACAACTTTAAATCCACAAACTCTCAACTGACCAAATCTCCCTCAGCACGTTAGGAAGAGATATCTCACCTTAGACTTGCTGAAAATTAATGTTTCTTGGCCCTCAAGTCAAGTTAAGCATGATTCCTAAGGAAGAACATCAAGAAAACACATGTTTTGCATGGTTTTCCTTGAAAACCGAATTGAAGAGGGAGGGAGACAGCCATCTCACCTTATTTCCAGCCTTGATAAGTCACATGGTTATGTAGAGGAAGAAGAGAGGATCATTTTGGTGAAATCAGAGTTTTGATTTGAGTTTTGGTTCAGAAGAAATCAAGAATTGAAGATTAAGTGTTCATGAAGTTTTCTCTCTTTTCTCTCCTTTCAATTTCAGCCAAAATGATAAAATGAGACAGCCTTGGAGGTATTGGGGGTGTAAGGTGAGTTTTGATTGGTTGGCTTGGAGGTGGATTAAAATAATATTAAAATATCTCTAGTGTACAACTACTAAAACTAGGTGTACCGGAACACTCGTAAAAACATCTCTAAAAATTATTTTCTGAGATACTAGCATAAATGACACTAGTAACATATTTATTATGAGAATAGAACATGTATGATGAGGCCTTAGCATTGCTAAAGTCATCAGAGAGTGCTAGTGCTAAGCTGCACCAGTAAATTGTGAACCCGGTTAAACTGGTTTTCTGTTTTTAACTAAAACTGATCAGGTAACCTTATAATATCATTCAAGAGGCTTCTAATACTCATATAATGATGGTATTATCCTATTATCTCTCTTCTCTCATGAATCGAGTCTGGTTTGTCAAACTGAGACTATTTACGAAAAACCGAATCAAAACTCCTAACCGATACGGTTCAAAAACTAGGTTCTTCGTGACCGCGTTATCGAGCTTGTCTCGGAAAAGGTTCTAACTTAAAGATGACATAATGACAATGAGGATTGAGATACTTGATGATATATCAGAGGTTTTTCCCTTACTGATCTTCCAGAGAAATTCGTACTTTCAGAAAAAATCTCGCGTACTCGAAAATCGGGGTTGTTACACAAAGCACATAATTAGGAAGGAAAATGTAAAACCATGCAAATAGTATGAATAAGTGGGTAAAGAGTTGATAAAAACCACTCAAATTAGCACAAGATAAACCATAAAATAGTGGTTTATCAACCTCCCCACACTTAAACACTAGCTTGTCCTCATGCTAAGCTCAAGAGAAGCTATAAAGGAGTGAAGAGGAATGGTAGAATGTATGAAATGCAACCTATCTATGTGAATGCAACTACATGCAAAATATTTCTACCTACTTGGTTAAGAGTAAATAAGTTTTTCAAGACAAATACAACCCAAATTCCACTAATTCAAATCGTACAATAAAAAGTAAGTAAACTTGTAAGAAGATAGCTCATGAAAGCAGGGAACATAGAATCTAGCATTGAACCCTCACTGGTAGTGTATATCACTCTAACTCTCAAGTGTCTAGGGTCAATCACTCTATTCTTCCCTAGTCATGCTTTCTAAACCTTGTTCTTCATCTAACCAATCAACAAATATTTAGCATACTAATGCAAACATCATGAGGTCTTTTCAGGGTTGTAATGGGGCTGAGGTAAAGGTAAGGGTACATGTATGGCCAAGTGAGCTATAATATGAATCTTTGACTAACCTAAGCTTTCACCTAACATTCATACACTCTATATACTTTTAAATTCATGCCTAGCTACCTATAATTCCCACTTTTGTATGATTCCCATACTCATGTACCAAATTTTTTTTATATTTCTTTACTTTTATCACATGTGCATTGATCTTTTAATTAACTTAGCATTGGGGTAATTTTGTTCCCTTATTTATTTATTGATTTTTTATTGATTTTTTATTTATTTTTTTATTTTTTTTATTATTTTTTTTGAATCATAAAACAAACATAACTTATCAATGCACATGGGTTTTTAATTTTTTTTTTCTTGTTTTACATGAGTAGGTTCCCAAATTGCCAATATTCAAATAAATTAGAAATATGATACATTCCCTTATTAACCCATGTTCCTACAATTTTCCCACACTTAGTTGATGCACAATCTCTATCTTAAGCTAACCAAAGATTCAATTGGGGTGATTACTTGTTTTTTCGCTTAAGGCTAGTGATGTGGTAAAATATAGAACAAATGGGGATAAAAAGGCTCAAAGTGGCTAACAAAGGTAATTGAAAGGATAGGCTTATTCGGGATGAGTGAGTAAAAATTCAAATAATGGCCTCAATCATATGCAAGCATGTAAATACACTAAATAATGGACATATAGAATGGAACAAAATAAAGATTACAATCATAGAGAAGTGAACACACAAGAATAAAATTTATGGTTAAATAATGTAACCATATAAATAAGCTCAAAATCTTACAGGTTGTGTGTTCTTAGCTTTTTAAACTATGTTCCAAATACAACTTCAAACAAGTTTAACACAAAAATTTTTTTAATTTAAATTAGTGAAATACTATAAAAATTTCTTGAAAAAGAAAATATTACTTCAACCAAGTAGTAACTAAATGCATAAAATCAAACAAACATGCAGTTAAATATGCAAATGCAACAATGAATTAACAGAGAAAATAAAACATTGGTGTTGAGAAGAAGGTAACTAACTCATGGAGATCGGTGTTGACCTCCCCACACTTAAAGATAGCACCGTCCTCGGTGCATGCTGAGATGTGCAGGTGGACGGGTTGTTCCAACTGATGCTTTTCTTCAAGAATTGTGCAGATGGACTTGTTTGTCTCCCCTTTTAGAAGTTTCTCCCTTTTTCCGTCTTTGGTGGCCAGCCTGAAAGAAGAGAAAAAGAAGAACAGTAACCCAGAAATAAAGATAAAAAAATAAATGAAGTATGGGTGGGTTAATGCCAAATGATAAGGGTCTCATTTACATGGAAGCTTCAACATGTTCGTGAGAAAACAATAGAAGCACATGGCATATCAGTGGTGCAGAAATTGCAACAAAGGGGAGGAGTGTGGGTAATGAAAATATCAATATAAGTTCATGTCAATGCAAATGAAGTGCAAGTATCATAAAAGATTGGCATTGGCAGATAATTAATATCATCCCACAGTGTAAAACAAGTCACTAAGTACCAAAATTATTCAAGAAAAGATGCAACAGTTGAATAAGAACACTTAACACCAATGGTAAAATAATAAATTTAGAAAAGAAAATAAAAATATGCAAAAAATTAAAATGCAATGAATGAAATATGCAAATAAATTAAGTAAAATAGAATGAAGGTGAAAAGGAATGAGAAGTGGAAGAAATAAAGTAAGAAAGAAAGAAGAAAAGATAGAAGAAATTAGGATTACAGAAGAAAAGAGAAGATAATTGGCACTGATTTGGATGAGTTGTGCGGCGCAAGCGACGCGAGCGCGTGGGTGACGCGGTCGCGTGGTGCGCGATAAGGCCAGGTGATGCGGACGCGATCGCGTGACCTGATTTGGGCGATTGTCACGAGTGCAGCCTCACGTTCGCCCAACTCTCTGTTCGAAACTCTTTTTGCCAAATTCCAGGGTGACGCGGTCGTGTGGTTGACGCGATCGCGTGGATGGCCATTTTTGAAAATGACGCGGACGCGTAGGGCACGCGTTTGCGTGGTAGGGCTTGGGCTTCCAGCACGAGTCCAGCCCCACTCCAGCCCAACATACTGCCATACACCCTTTGACGTCGATTTTACAGGGCCACGCGTTCGCATGGGTGACGCGGACGCGTGGGGAAGCTATTTTTCAAATGACGCGGTCGCATGGATCAATTTGTGCTAAAGGCATGCCTCCAGCCACGCTCTTGCGTGACTCTCTATTCACTTTTCTTTTCTCCTAATGCACTGGTGGCGCGGACGCGTCAGCGACGCTACCGCGTCGCGTGCGTGCTTCTTTTTTTTTGATGCAGTATGCAGAACGCAATGCTATTATGAATGTTATGAAAAACTCCAGGTTCAATACAATAAAATAAAATAATACTCGAAAACAAATAAAACTAAATAAAAATGAAAAAGGAACGATCATACCATGGTGGGTTGTCTCCCACCTAGCACTTTTAGTTAAAGTCCTTAAGTTGGACATTTGGTGGTCTTCTTGTCATGGTGGCTTGTGCTTGTACTGATCCAGGAATCTCCACCAATGTTTGTACTTCCAGTAACCTCCGGGGTCCCAATCTAGGCACAGAAAGCCTTCAAGTAGGTTAAAGCAAGTGACAAGGCCCCAAGAGTGTTGATTGCCATAATGAATTCCGAGGCCCCAAATCTTGCTTTTGCACCCGTCTTCTTGTTGACCATCTTTGTTCCAACCGGGTGATAAGCAATCCGAATTCCCACTAAGACATCCAAGTAGCTTTCTAAACCCATTCAGTTGAACTTTACACCAACCCTTGCATTTAAACTTTGAGTATGCAACCATGTTGAACCTTGCTTGACAACTCCAACCACTAACCATCTTCCTCTTACTCTTAATGCCACAAAGAGCTCTAAGTTGACCATCCGTCTCCAGTAGCCCATATTCAAGTGGAATTAGAAAGCTGAGGGATATGAATTTTACCCACTTGAATGTTGTGAAGGATGATGGTAACTTAAGGGGAGGTATTTTTAATGAAATTGCAAGCTCCACTCCCTTGTGCTCTTCTCTGATAACTTCCACCTCTTTGCAAGTTTCTTCAATATCAACCTCTTCCTCTTGGTAGCTTTCTTCCAATTCAATCTCTTCTTCATTGCTCACCAAGGGCATGGAAGGCTGTGCTTCTTCTTCTTTAATCTCCATTTCTTGACCAACCTCTTCCAAGTCTTCAACTATGATATGTCTTGGAGGTTGTACACCCTCCTCAACATCAAATGCAACCGTCTTGGAAGGAGGTTCTATGTCTTGACTTTCCCATGGAGGTTCAGCATCTCCCAAGTCTTCAACCACTTCTTCCTTTTTAATAATTGCTGCTTTGTCCAGTTGTTTAAGTATAAAATCGTACTCATCCTCGATGATTTTCTTTCCATGACAACTCCTTTCAACTACTCTTTCATCTTCAAGGGTCTCTCTTACCCTTACCCGTAGGGCCTCCTCTAGCTCCTTATGAAGTATGGATTCGCGAAGATGATTTATTCTTTCCTGTTCTATATCAATAGCATAATTGGGATCATCTTGCTCTTGGATTGATGGATGTCGGTGCTCTCCCATGGAGGGTGGTGATGGGATGAAAAGATCATTATGTGGTTGAAAAGGAAGTGCACTAGAGCTTGAGGGTTGAATATTGGAGGTAGAGGGTTGGTTCATGCGGGATATAAGATTTCGGAGTGTAGAGGTGAGACCAATGATGTTAGAGATGTGTGTATTGTTATCCAATGGAGGTTGGGGTGGATCTATGTATGGTTTATTTGGTTCATAGGGTGGTTGGTATGGTGGATGTGGGTTAGGGTCATATGGAGGTAAATGGTGTAAAGGGGCTTGTGAGTTTGGTGGTTCAAAGTCATGTTGAGGAGAGGGTTTATAGACATATGGTGGTGGTTGTTGATAGTCCATTGGAGGTGGTTGTTGCCATGAGGGTTGATCAAATTCTTGTGGCTCCTCCCATCTTTGATTGTTCCAACCTTGATGCCTGTTCTCATTGTAATTTCCTCTTCCTGCAATATAATTGTAACCAGACTCATAGCCAAAGAGGTGAGAGTTCATAGTAGCAAATAAAAATTAAAATCAAAAATAAAAATAATTTTAAATTAAAAGGTTATTTAAATTTTGAATTCGAAAATTAAATTTTAAAATTTGAAATTTGAAATTTTGAAATTTGAATTTTAAATTTTTTGAAATTTGAATTTTGAAACTTGAGATTTTGAGATTTGAAAATTTTTAAATTTGAATTTTGAAAATTTTTAAATTTGAATTTTGAAATTTGATTTTTGGAATAAGATAAGATAAGATAAAAAATTTAAAATAAAAATCTGAATTTTTTTTTATGCAAATTTCGAAAATTCAATTAAAATAAAGAGAAAAGATATTTTTGAATTTAATGAGGAAAGAGAAAAATAATAAAATGACACCAAACTTAAAATTTTTAGATCAAAACGAAGAAAACAACTAAGAACAACTTGAAAGTCAAGATGAACACGAAGAACAAATTTTTGAAAAAAAAATTTAATAACTAAATAAAAAAAACCAATAACCTCTTAATTTATGAAAAAGCAAAAATAAAAACAAAAATAAAAACAAATAAATAAGCAAAAAGCAAATATTTACAATAAGCAATAATAAGGCACACGTTTGCAATTCTCCGGCAACGGCGCCATTTTGAAGAACTAAAGATTGATGGTTTAGAAGTTATAGTAAACTCTCGTTGCAAGTATAGTTACTGAACCAAGCAATCAACCTTTCTTACAAAAGTTTTGGTTGTTACAAGTAACAAACCCCTTTAAAATTGATAACCGAAGTATTTAAACCTCGGGTCGTCTTCTCAAGGAATTGCAGGGAAGTTTGTTCTTATTATTGGTTATGAGTCTTGTAAATTGGGGGTTTTGAAAGTAAGGAAGCAGCATGTTAAATGATAAGAAAAATAAAATAGTAATAATAAAATAAACTCTTGGCAAGGTATCAGAATTGGAAGTCCTATCCTAATCAATTGTGATGAGAATTGGATTTTAATCCCACTTTGTTAACCTTTAACTATGAAGGTAAATCAAGTGGATTAATTAGCTTAATCCTCAGGTCCTAGTCAATTTCTATGGAAAGACTAGAGTTAGTAGAGCAACTCCTAATTTCAACCACTACTTTATTTGACAGCTCAAGCATTACCAATTACTTAACCCAAGCCAAAAGCGAAAAAATATCTAAATTAAATTAAAAGCATCAATATAAATAAAGCAAAGCAATCTTAAATCTGAAATACCTCAAATAATATTAATTAAGAAAATTATAACATGAATGTAGCATAAGCCAAATTGAAAAGATAAATAATAATTAAAAGTATATAATAAAAGTAGAAAATAAATAAGAGGAACATTGAACCTGTGATGAAGAAGAAATAATCCTAAATCTTAAGAGAGAGGAGAAAGCCTCTCTCTCTAAAAACTACATCTAAAACTAAAAATTATGAATTATGAGCTTGTTATTATGAATCAATGGATTCTCCTACTTTATAGCCTCTAATCTGTGTTTTCTAGGCCGAAAACTGGGTCGAAAACAGCCCAGAAATCGCTGGAGAAGAAATCTGCCACGCTGATTTTTGTCGCTGCAACGCGTCCGCGTAGAGCGCGCGTTCGCGTCACTTAGCGTCAGGGAAACTATGGCATATTATATATGAAATCGAAGCCCCAGACGTTAGCTTTCCAACGCAACTGGAACCGCGTTGTTTGGATCTCTGTAGCTATAGTTATAGCCGTTTGATTGCGAAGAGGTCAGGCTGGACAGTCTAGCAATTTCTCCAACTTCTTGTATTTCTTCCAATTTTGCATGCTTGCTTTCTATCCTCTGAGCCATTCCTGCCCTGTAATCTCTGAAATCACTTAACACACATATTAAGGCATCTAATGATAATAAGAGAGGATTAAACATAGGGAACTTAAGGCCAAAGAAGTATGTTTTCAATCAAAGCACATAATTAGGAAGGCAAATGTAAAACCATGCAAATAGTATGAATAAGTGGGTAAAGAGTTTATAAAAATCACTCAAATTAGCACAAGATAAACCATAAAATAGTGGATTATCAAGCACACTAACTATTTGAATTTTTGCTTAAGCTAACACTAACCTCACTCTAGCAGTAGAGTGTTTCATTTTGGTTTCTGGTTTTGTGTTTTATGTCAGGAGGAAGAAGAGGTGAATCCACATCTTTTAACCTTGACGAGAGAACCCTCTGAAGATTGAGAAGAGAAGGAAGAGGAAAAGGAGTTATTGGTGAAGAGGAATCAGAGGAGGAAGATCAAATAATGGATGATAACATTCCAGATCACACTGATGGTGTGGCCAACAACAATGGTCAACCTCAGAGAAGAATCTTAGCTTCATACACTATCTCCAACCTAAAGAATTGTGGGAGTAGCATCCTAACCCCCAATGTCAATGCCAATAACTTTAAACTCAAGCCTCAATTGATTACCCTGGTTTAAAACAATTCTCAGTATGGAGGAAGTGCTGCTAAAGATCCAAACCAACACCTCTCTGTATTTTTGAGAATCTGTGACACTGTCAAAACTAATAGAGTCAATCCGAACATCTATAAGCTTCTTTTATTCCCATTTTCACTGAGAGACAAAGCCACACATTGGTTAGAAACCTTCCCTAGGGAGAGTATTACCAGCTGGGATGATTTGGTTAGCAAATTCTTAGCCAAATTCTATCCACCTCAAAGAGTCATCAAGCTAAAAACTGATGTGCAAACCTTCAGAGAGCACGAAGGAGAGTCATTGTATGAAGCTTGGGAGAGGTATAAAGCTCTAATCAGAAGGTGTCCAGAGGGAATGTTCAGTGAATGGGTGGAGTTGCAAAATTTCTATGAAGGCTTATCCTTACCTTCAAGGAAAGCTTTGGATTATTCATCAGGAGGATCTTTGCAAATAATGAAAACTGCTCAAGAGGCACATGATCTCATAGACATGATGGCCAACAATGAGTATTTTTATTCCTCTGAAAGGTAAGTAGCTCCAAAGAAGGGTGTATTTGAGCTTGAAGGAGTTGATACTATATTAGCTCAGAACAAACTCATGCACCAGCAGCTCCAACAACAAATTGAAACAATGTCAAAGGGGATGGATGGATTACAACTTGCAGTAGTGAGCACAACTAACCAACCATCAGTGGTGTGGGGATAGCAGGAGGAAAGTTATGAGGAATAGCAGCAAGAGCAAGTGCAGTACATGCACAACCAAGGTTCTGGATCAAATGACTTCCATGGAGACACTTACAACTCATCCTGGAAAAACCACCCCAATCTGAAATGGGGAGAGAACCAAAACCAGCAGCCTTGGTAGAGAAACTCAAACCAAAACAATTCCAGAAACACAAACCATCAAAATACTAACCAAAATCCATACAGAAAACCACAAAATAATCAACCCCAATCCAACTACTATCCACCCAACAACCCATCCACTAACCAAAACAACTATCATTTATCATCAACATCCCATAATCAACCACAACTACCCCAGGAATCTCAAAGGATCTCCAACTTGGAGATATTGATGGAGAAGACAATGAAACATCAAGAGCTAGCTAACAAAAACCATAAAGCTTCACTGAGGAATCTAGAGAGGCAAATTGGTCAATTATCAAAGCAAACAGTAGCTGAGAGGCCAACCAATGCATTGCCAAGTGACACCATTCCCAACCCTAAGGAAGAATGCAAAGCCATCCAATTAAAGAGTGGAAGAACTTTGGTAAATGACAAAGAAATTAACAAGAGGCTAGTTGAGAATGATAAGGCCAGCAGCAAGGAAGAATTGACACTTAAAGACAAGCAAGACCAAGAAAAACTCAAGGAGAAGGATGAGGAACAACCACAATCCTCAAAAAAGGGGAAGCAAATCATGGAGGAACAATCACAAGAACAGAGGAAGATAGTGAAGACTTACACTCCTCCTTTGCCATACCCTCAAAGATTGCAGAAGGAGATCAAAGACCAACAGTTCTCTAAGTTTCTAGAGGTGTTTAAGAAGCTAGAGATCAATATTCCACTTGCTGAGGCTCTAGAATAAATACCTCTATATGCAAAATTCCTCAAAGAGCTCATTAACAAGAAAAGGAGTTGGAATGAGAAAGAGACAGTGATACTAACCCAGGAATGCAGTACAGTGATCCAAGAAGGCATCCCACCGAAACTCAAAGACCCTGGAAGCTTCTTCTTACCTTGTACCATTGGTGACACAATCATTGACAAGGCACTGTGTAATTTAGGATCCAGTATTAACCTCATGCCACTGTTCGTGATGAGAAGGCTATCTATAGAAAAAGTAAAGCCTACACAGATGTCATTGGAGCTAGTGGATAGATCTCTGGTAATTCCCAAGGGGGTGATTGAAAATCTTTTTTGGTCAGAGTAGGGAAATTCATATTTCCAGCAGACTTTGTAATCCTGTACTTAGAAGAAGAAAGGAATGATTCTATTATATTAGGAAGACCTTTCCTGGCGACAGTGAGGGCCATCATTGATGTTGAACAAGGAGAAATGACTCTAAGTGTAAATGATGAGAAGATCACTCTAAATGTCTTCCAAGAAATACAACATACTGTTGAAGAGAAAAGTTTAATGAGGGTTGAAGAAGAAGACATACATTGGGAAGAAAAAGCCAAGGAGACACTCCTCAGCTTACCTGTGAAGCAAGAGATGGAAAGTGGAGAAGGAAAAGAGGGTAAGAAACATGAGAAGGCTAAAAAGAGAAAATAGGAAGAGATTGAAGATTTTATCTATGGGAAGGAAGTTCCTGACATTAAGTCTGATGTAAAGACAGAAGAGTGACGTTAGGATTTTGGCCAGTAAAGAATTTCATAAAAACAGTCGCGTTGTAGATATAGTCTCTAAACCGACAGAAATCCCTTTGTACAAACGTTTTGGTTGTCACAAGTAACAAACCCCTTTAAAATTGATAACCGAGTATTTAAACCTCGGGTCGTCTTCTCAAGGAATTGCAGGGAAGTATGTTCTTATTATTGGTTTTGAAGATTGTAAATTGGGGGTTTTGGAAGTAAGGAGGGAATATGTTATATGACAAGTAAAATAAAATAATAATAATAAAATCTCTTGGCAGGGTATAAGAAATTGGAAGTTCAAACTTAGTTATCCTTATCAATAATAATGAAAGTTGAATCTTAATTCCACTTAGTTGACCTTTACTAAAGCAAAGGAAAGTCAAGGGACAAATTGGTTTGATCTTCGAATCCTATTTATTTCCTAAGAAGAGATTGGGATTATTGAAGTTCAACTCAATTGGCAAGATAACAATTATCAATTATGCTGTTGAATTGGATAACTCCTGAGTTACTGATTTCTTAACCAAAACCAAAAGGGGAAAAGTAAATCTACTAGAATAAAAATGCCTTCAGATGGAAAGCAACAGTAACATAAATTAAAGAGAGCAATATTAAACTGAAATACCTCAAATAACATTAATCAAAAGAATAACCTGTAACAAAGAAGAATTCATAAATTAAACTGAGAAAATAAATAAAAAGAACATTGAACCTAGGATTGAGAGTCACTCCTAAAACTAAGAGAAGTCCTAAACCCTAATTCTAAGAGAGAGGAGAGAACCTCTCTCTCTAAAAACTACATCTACTCCTATGAAAAGTGAATTATGGAAGCCTTCTTATGAATGGATGCATTCCCCCACTTTATAGCCTCTAATCTGTGTTTTCTGGGCCGCAAACTGGGTTAAAAACAGCCCAGAAATCGCTCCCAGCATATTCTGGTACGTACAGGTCGCGGAAAAGTGACGCGGAGGCGTCGTCCACGCGTCCGCACGGGTTGCGTTCCTGCCAGGTCACACGTCCACGTGATCCACGCGTTCGCATCACCTAGCATCGAAACAGCTATGGCAAATTATATATCAAATCGAAGCCCCAGACGTTAGCTTTCCAACGCAACTGGAACCACGTCGTTTGGACCTCTGTAGCTAAAGTTATAGCTGTTTGAGTGCGAAGAGGTCAGGCTGGACAACGTAGCAGTTTCTCCAACTTCTTGTATTCCTTCCACTTTTGCATGCTTCCTTTCCATCCTCTGAGCCATTCCTGCCTTGTAATCTCTGAAAACACTTAACACACGTATCAAGGCATCTAATGGTAATAAGAGAGGATTAATAATAAGCAAATATAAGATCAAAGAAGCATGTTTTCAATCATAGCACAAAATCAGGAAGGAAAACGTAAAACCATGCAAATAGTATGAATAAGTGGGTAAAGATTTGATAAAATCCACTCAATTAAGCACAAGATAAACCATAAAATAGTGTATATCACTCTAATCTCTCAAGTGTATAGGGTTAATCACTCTACTCTTCTCTAATCATGCTTTCTAAAACTTTGTTCTTCATCTAACCAATCAACAAATATGTAATGTACCAATGCAAACATCATGAGGTCTTTTCAGGGTTGTAATGGGGCTGAGGTAAAGGTAAAGGATATATGTATGGCCAAGTTTCCACAGTTTTCCCACACTTAATTGTTACACAATCCCTATCTTAAGCTAACCAAAGATTCACTTGGGATAATTAATTTGTTTTCTGCTTAAGGCTAGTGATGTGATAAAATATAGAACAAATGGGGATTAAAAGGCTCAAAATGGCTGACAAGGGTGATTTAAAGGGTAGCCTTATTTGGGATAAGTGAGCTAAAATCAAACAATGGCCTCAATCATGTGCAAGCATGTAAATATACTAAATAATGAACATATAGAATGGAACAAAGCAAAGATTACAAATATAGAGAAGAAAACACACAAGAATAAAATATTTATGGTTAAATAATGTAACTATATAAATAAGCTCAAAATCTCACAGGTTGTGTGTTCTTTGGCTCAAAAACCATGTTCCAAATACAACTTCAAACAAGTTTTAACATAAAAATTTTTTTCAATTTAAATTAGTGAAATTTTTCAAAGATAGGGTCTTAAAAGAATTTTATTACTTTAACCATGTTGTAACTAAATGCATAAAATCAAACAAATATGCAAATGCAATAACTAATTTAACAAAGAAAATTTAAATATTGGTGTTGAAACATAAAGGTACTAACCCATGGAGATCGGTATCGACCTCCCCACACTTAAAGATTGCACCGTCCTCAGTGCATGCTAAGATGTGCAAGTGGACGGGTGGCTTCAACTGATGCTTTTCTCTATAGATTGTGCAGATTGACTTGCCTGTCTCCCCATGTAAACGTCTTCCGGTTCTCTTCCGGGTGGCCATCCTGAAAGAAAAAGGGAAGAAGAGTAACCCAGAAATAAAGATAGGAAAATAAATACAGTATGGGTGGGTTAATGCCAAATAATAAGGGTCTCAATTACATGGTAGCTACAACATGCAAGTGAGAAAACAATAGAAGCCATGGCATGCCAGTGGTACAAAATGTACAACAATGGGGAAGAGAGATAATATGAATTCATGTCAATGCAAAAGTAATACAGATATAAAACATTGGTATTGATTTAAATAATATTACTCAATCAGAATTAAACAAGTCATTAAGCACCAAGAAAATACCAGAAAAGATGTAACAGTTGAATAAGAACATTTGAACACCAATAGTAAAATAATAAATTTAGAAAAATAAAAATATTCAATGAATGAAAGTATGAAAATAAATAAAATAAAATAAAAGATAAGAAGAATGAAAAGGGAAAGAAATAAAGTAAGAAAGAAAGAAGAAAGAAGAAAAGATAGAAGAAATTAGGATTAGAGAAGAAAAGATAGGAAAATTGGCACTAATCTGGATAGGTTGTGTGACGCTGGCGACGCGATCGCGTGGGTGACGCAATAAGGTCAGGCGACGCGGACGTGTGGGGCACGCGATCGCGTGACTTGATTTGTGCTAGTGGCGCGAGTGCAGCCTTGCGGTCGCACAACTCTCTGTTCGAAACTTGGTATTGCCAAAATCCAGGGTGACGCGGTCGCGTGGTCGACGCGATTGCGTGAGTGGCCATCATGGGATATGATGCGGACGCGTGGGGTACGCGTTCGTGTGGTGAGGCTTGGGCTTCCAGCACGAGTCCAGCCCAACTCCAGCTCAACTTTCGGCCATGCACCCGGTTGACGTCGATTTTCAGGTCACGTGGCTGCGTGGGTGACGCGGTCGCGTGGGAGGCATGTTTCTCATATGACGCTGACGCGTCAGCGACGCGGTTGCGTGGATCAATTTGTGCCATTAGCGCACCTCCATCCACGCTTTCGTGTGACTCTCTGTTCAACCTTACTTTCTTCCAAACGCACATACGACGCGGACGCGTCGGCGACGCTGTCGCGTCACGTGCGAAAATCCTTTTTTTTGTTTTTTTTTATAATCTAAAAAAAATGCAGAATGCAGTGTTAATATGAATGTGATGCAAGACTCCAGGTTTAATATAACAAAATAAAATAAAACTTGAAAACAAATAAAACTAAATAAAAATGAAAATGGAAAGATCATACCATGGTGGGTTGTCTCCCACCTAGCACTTTTATGGTGGCTTATGCTTGTATTCATCCAGGAATCTCCACCAATGTTTGTGATTCGAATGGCCTCCGGGGTCCCAAACTAAGCGCAGAAAGCCTTCAAGTAAGTTAAAGCAAGTGACAAGGCCCCAAGAGTGTTGATTATTGGAATGAATTCTGGGGTCCCAAATCTTGCTTTTGCACCCGTCTTCTTGTTGATCATTAGTGTTCCAACCGGGTGGCAGGTAATCTGAATTCTCACTAAAGCGGCCAAACAACTTCGTAGACCCATTTAGTTGAGCTCTATACCAACCTTTGCATTTAAACTTAAAGCTTCCAACCATAATGAACCTTGCAGGACAATTCTTACCACTGACCATTTTCCTCTTACTCTTAATGCCACAAAGAGCTCTAAGTTGACCATCCGTCTCCAGTAGCCCATATTCAAGTGGAATTAGAAAGCTAAGGGATATGAATTTTACCCACTTGAATGTTGTGAAGGATGATGGCAACTTAGGTGGAGGGGTCTCCATTAACTTTGGCAAGGTGATTCCAAGCTCCACTCCCTTGTGCTCTTTGACAACTTCCACCTCTTTGCAAGCTTCTTCAATTTCAACCTCTTCCTCTTGGTAGCTTTCTTCCAATTCAATATCTTCTTTATTACTTACCAAGGGTATGGGAGGTTGTGCTTCTTCTTCTTGAATCTCCATCTCTTGATCAACCTCTTCCAAGTCCTTAACCATGACATGCCTTGGAGGTTGTACACCCTCCTCAACATCAAATGCAACCGTCTTGGAAGGAGGTTCTATGATTGGACTTTTCCATGGAGGTTCTACATCTCTTAAGTCTTCAACCACTTCTTCTTCTTCAATAATTCCGGCTTCCTCCACTTGTTCCAGTACAAAGTCATGCTCCGTATTATTCACTGGAGTTTCTAATATCTCCTTCATGCCACGTTCTTCATTAGATTGCCTACATGAAGCCATGAGGGTTCCTCGAGTGTCCAAACGTCGGGAAGCTAATTGATTTATCACTTGCTCCAATTGACAAATGGTTGCCTGAAATCGATCCACTGTTTCCTTGAAACGATCCTTTGTCTCTTGATGCACTCGGCTTTCATAAATAGGATCATAGTGCTCTTGGATTGATGGATATGGAGATGGTGAATATTGAAGTGGTGGTTCTTGTGAGTAATTGGGTTGGAATTGGGGTGGTTCTATATATGGTTCATATGGCTCATAAGGTGGTTGGTATGGTGGTTGAGGGTTAGGGTCATATGGAGGTGAATGGCGGAAAGGGACTTGTGAGTATGGTGGTCTAAAGTCATGTTGAGTAAAGGGTTCATAGGCATATAGAGGTGGTTGTTGATAGTCCATTGGAGGTGGTTGTTGCCATGAGGGTTGATCAAATCCTTGTGGCACCTCCCATCTTTGATTGTTCCAACCTTGATGCCTGTTCTCATTGTAATTTCTTCTTCCTGCAACATAATTGTAACCAGACTCATAGCCAAAGGGGTGAGAGTTCATGATAATAAATAAAAATTAAAAACAAAAATAAAAACAAATTTAAATTAAAATGTTATTTAAATTTTGAATTTGAAAATTAAATTTTTGAAATTTTGAATTTTAAATTTTTGAATTCTGAATTTTTGAAATTTGATTTTTGAAATAAGATAAGATAAAATAAAAATTTTAAAATAAAAACCAATAACCTCTTAACTTAAGAAAAAGCAAAAATAAAAACAAAAATAAAACAAATAAACAAGCAAAAATAAAATATTTACAATAACCAATAATAAGGCACACGTTTGCAATTCCCCGGCAACGGTGCCATTTTGACGTTAGGATTTTTGCCAGTAAAGAATTTCATAAAAATAGTCGCGTTGTAGATATAGTCTCTAAACCGACAGAAATCCCTTCGTACAAACCTTTTGGTTGTCACAAGTAACAAACCCCTTTAAAATTGATAACCAAGTATTTAAACCTCGGGTCGTCTTCTCAAGGAATTGCAGGAAAGTATGTTCTTATTATTGGTTATGAAGATTGTAAATTGGGGGTTTTGGAAGTAAGGAGGGAATATGTTATATGACAAGTAAAATAAAATAATAATAATAAAATCTCTTGGCAAAGTATAAGAAATTGGAAGTTCAGACTTAGTTATCCTTATCAATAATAATGAAAGTTGAATCTTAATTCCACTTAGTTGACCTTTACTAAAGCAAAGGAAAGTCAAGGGACAAATTGGTTTGATCTTCGAATCCTATTTATTTCCTAAGAAAAGATTGGGATTATTGAAGTTCAACTCAATTGGCAAGATAACAATTATCAATTATGCTGTTGAATTGGATAACTCCTGAGTTACTGATTTCATAACCAAAACTAAAAGGGGAAAAGTAAATCTACTGGAATAAAAATGCTTTCAGATGGGAAGCAACAGTTACATAAATTAAAGAGAGCAATATTAAGCTGAAATACCTCAAATAACATTAATCAAAAGAATAACCTGTAACATAGAAGAATTCATAAATTAAACTGAGAAAATAAATAAAAAGAACATTGAACCTGGGATTGAGAGTCATCCCTAAAACTAAGAGAGGTCCTAAACCCTAATCCTAAGAGAGAGGAGAGAACCTTCTTATGAAAAGTGAATTATGGAAGCCTTCTTATGAATGGATGCATTCCCCCACTTTATAGCCTCTAATCTGTATTTTCTGGGCCGCAAACTGGGTCACAAACAGCCCAGAAATCGCCCCCAGCGTATTCTGGTACGTACAGGTCGCGGAAAAGTGACGCGGAGGCGTCGTCCACGCGTCCGCGCGGGTTGCGTTCCTGCTAGGTCATGCGTCCGCGTGATCCATGCGTTCGTGTCCCCTGGCTTCGAGACAGCTATGGCAAATTATATATCAAATCGAAGCCCCGGACGTTAGCTTTCCAACGCAACTGAAACCGCATCGTTTGGACCTTTGTAGCTTAAGTTATAGTCGTTTGAGTGCGAAGAGGTCAGACTGGACAGATTAGCAGTTTCTCCAACTTCTTGTATTCCTTCCACTTTTGCATGCTTCCTTTCCATCCTCTGAGCCATTCCTGTCCTGTAATCTCTGAAAACACTTAACACACATATCAAGGCATCTAATGGTAATAAGAGAAGATTAATAATAAGCAAATATAAGATCAAAGAAGCATGTTTTCAATCATAGCACAAAATCAGGAAGGAAAATGTAAAACCATGCAAATAGTATGAATAAGTGGGTAAAGAGTTGATAAAATCCACTCAATTAAGCACAAGATAAACCATAAGATAGTGGTTTATCAAAGAGCCACCAAAGAAAGGAAAGAAGAACAAGAAAAGAGCTCCAAAAGGGTGGAAGAACAAGAAGATAGCAACTGAAGGATTCTCAAAAGGGGACAGAGTGAGATTGATATACCAGCAGTTGGAGACAAATCTACAAACTGATGATTACTACACCATCAACAAGATACTCTCACTGGAGCATGTGGAGATTGACCATCAACGTACAGGAAGAAGGCTCACAATGAGAGGATACAAATTGAGGCACCACAATCATCAACCACCCTAATAAGGGACCAATGTCAAGCTAGTGACAAAAAAAGAGCGCTCCATGGGAGGCAGCCCATGATTTAAGATTCTTTTTTTTGCCTTAATTTCAATAACTAATAGTTTTTCTAGCATAAGTTTGAGCTCTCATGAGTGGATTTGATAACTGCACACATCATTTTGAAGCCTATGTTTGACTCCTAAGTTTGGTGTGCCTAAAGGCACTTCAAATTAGCCTTTCATGCATAAATGATCATAAAACCAACTTAAGGTATATACTCATTCATTTTGTTTAAGTATATAGCCAAACCTTAAGTTTGGTGTCTGTATAGGCTACGAATTTCAAGAAAGTCATCTTTACTCAAAGGCTCAAATTCATGAATAGATAAATCATACATTGCATCATTTTATGAGTTTATGGTAGCATGGTAGCAAATAAAATGTTCCTTATAATGAATATACTAATTCTGATGGATATTCATTGGATTTTATATAGATCACTTAGAAGAAAACAAGTTTGGTGTTCACCAAAATTTTTGTTCAATTTCTAAGGGGCCTGGTTGGTTATTCACACATAAGGAATACATAGCAACATTTTCTTTCTATATATATATATTACACCACCACCGTATGAAGTTTAAAGCTTAAGCTCACTAATTGTTTTTTCACATGGATAGGAATGGTGAAATTTGAAGAAAAGGACAAAAGGCATGTACGGTCATCAGATGAAAAAGGGAGTCACATGTGCTTAGGGAAGTGTGCTCTCTTGAAAACAAAATCTGCATGACTTAACACATAGGAGGCCAAACCACATGCAACCAATGAGGGAGCAATCCTTGTCTTCATCTATCTCCACATGCACACCGTCCATTTCATGGCTTTCCAACAATGAATTGCTCAATCCTCACCTTTCCTTACAACTCAACCGAATCTTCCAACTCTTTGCTTTGTTTCATGCCTTGGCTATAAATTGGCAGCAACATTCCTTAAGCCACCCACCTTTGCCTTCTTCTTACAAGTCCCCCACAAAGTTTACATTGTTCTTCTCTCATCCAAAGACACCACACAACACCTTACCTCTCATTCTTTCCCTCACAACCGTGCCTTAACCGAAGCCTATCTTCTCTTCTTCTTTCTTTCATTCCTAACTCATGGCTTCATCAAGTTCCAAAAGAAAGAAAGGAAAAGAACCAGCTGTAGCTGAACCACCAACCTATGATACCAAGAAATTTAAGTCTCAATTCCATGAATTAAGGTATTATAGGCTAATGGATTCAAAGAAAGTCATTCCAGAGATGGGGTTCAGACTGAAAGATAGAGAATATCCCATCATGAGAAGAATAAAAGCAGAGAGAAGATGGGAGCTTTTGTATGAACCTCTCACAAACATCAGTGCAGTCATGATAAGGGAATTTTATGCAAATACTGTGAGGTCAAGCAAGGACAGCCCTCCCTATAAGAGTTATGTTAAGAGGGTTGAGGCAGATTTTAGCCCATCCTCCATCATGAGAGTCTTGTAAATAAGAGTGATAACCTATGGAGAACCCAGCTTTGATGACAGAATGCAGGGTGAAAGTGATCCTGATGCGATACTAAATGGCCTACGCTTTGAAGGCAATGATTGCGAAAGGGACTCAGAAGGAAATCCAAGCTACTTGAAGGGAATGGATCTCATACCTGAAGCCAAAGGTTGGTACGAAATAGTGAGAAGATCCATACTCCCCACTGCAAACACATCTGAGGTCACAATCAAGAGAGCAATTCTGACATATTGCATACTTAGGAGAGGAGAAGTCAATGTCCCACAGCTCATCACAGATAGCATTCAAGAGATAGCTGAGGATACTGGTAAATCAAGTAGACTTGGTCCCCCAAGCACTATTCTGAGGCTGTGCAAAAGAGCAGGAGTACTCTTTGAGGATGAAAATACTGAGAAGGTAAAAGAAAGCAGAGGGGTCACCAAGCAAAGCATGGAAGGTGTCACTAATGACACTGACAATCAGCAAGGGAGAAGAGCTCACGGAAGAAGGAGAAGACCACAAGTGGAGGGGGAACAAGCTTTTGGTGTAATGGATCTGAGCCAAATGCAAAGAGCCATTGAAGAAATGTCTCAACAATACATGAGAGTACAGGAGCAACAACAGGAGCAATACTTGAGGCAATAAGAGCAGTATTTGAAGGATCGTGAGCAACAACAGCATTGGCAGCAGCAAATGATGGAGAAGCAAGAAAACTTCCAGCTCAAGATGTTGGAGCAACAGAGAAATTTTAAGGCAAAAATTCTTGAGGGGCAAGGGGAAAAATCAGCAAGCTTTCAAGAATCATTCAATAGATTATCCCTATGATAAGCCAAGTATGGGGAGTACACCAAAAATCTCTACCAATAGAAGAATATATATCATACAATTGGAGAGCATAGGAACTTGGACATAATGGAGTATGATATAGCAACTCAAGCAAAGTTGGACTATGTAGTCCATAGCATGCCAGCATTGAACCAACAGATCAAGCCATTTGAGTAATGCAAAGAGTTGATAGACCATCAGAGAGCACTAGCCAATAAAAATATAGCACACATGCAACAAGGATTGAAGGACGCTGGGCTTTGGGGTCAAGTAGACCAAATTTGGGATCGTAAGTGCCCTGTTGAAGATCCCCAAGAAAGAAAGAAGAAGAAGAAGAAAGGAGAAAGCAGCAAAGGGAAAGATCACGACAATAGAGGTGGTGGAGTTCTTTTTATAGTTTTAATCAAATAAGGATGATGCATATCTAAAACATGATATGCCTCCAAATATTTTATATTCTGTACTTTTATATCTTGAGTAGTTTTCTTGTTAGGATTTGCACTATGCTTGTTATCACTCATCTAGCTTAAATTCTATCTTGTTTTCTTTTTGCATCAATAAGAGAAAATGTTTGAAATAGAAAGTGATTGTTCAATGTGGTAGGAATTAGAATGAAGTTTGTGGTGATAATTGCTTGATTGGATGATAGACTCAATAATAAAAGCTGCATAATAGAGTGTTCTACATAGTGTGAACTTAGTTGCTGTCATAAAACCTTTTATTAATGAGATTCCCTGGAAAATGAAACAAAGTAAGAAAGAAAAAGAAAAGAAAAGCCAAGAATTGGAAAAGAAACAAACAATAAGGCTAGACACCAATAGCTTGGACCTTAGGACATATGTCTGTGATGCTTTTTGTACTAGTATATGTGGTGCACGAAATCACAATCACACTTTTGCAATTCCGCACAACTAACCAGCAAGTGCACTGGGTCATCCAAGTAATACATTACGTGAGTAAGGGTGGATCCCACGGAGATTGTCGGCCTGAAGCAAGATATGGTTATCTTGTAATTCTTAGTCAGGATATCAGTAATGATTCTTAGTTTTAATTATAAAAAGTAAAAGAACATGAAATAAATACTTGTTATGCAGTAATGGAGAACAGGTTGAGGTTTTGGAGATGCTCTGTCTTCTGAATCTCTGCTTTCCTACTGTCTTCTTCTTCACGCACGCAAGGCTCCTTCCATGGCAAGCTATATGTTGGTGGATCACCATTGTCAATGGCTACCATCCGTCCTCTCAGTGAAAATGGTCCAAATGCGCTGTCACCGCACAGCTAATCATCTGTCGGTTCTCACTCATGTTGGAATAGGATCCATTGATCCTTTTGCGTCAGTCACTACGCCCAACACTCGCGAGTTTAAAGCTTGTCATAGTCATCCCATCCCAGATCCTACTCGGAATACCACAGACAAGGTTTAGACTTTCCGGATCTCAAGAATGGCCGCCAATAATTCTAGCCTATACCACAAAGGTTCTAATCTTAGATTAGAAACCCAAGAGATATGCACTCAAGCTATTGCAGATTGAACGGAGGTGGTTGTCAGGAACGCGTTCATAGGTGAAAATGATAATGAGTGTCACAGATCATCACATTCATCAGGTTGAAGTGCGAGTGAATATCTTAGAATAGAAACAAGCGTGATTGAATGGAAAATAGTAGTACTTGCATTAATTCATCGAGACACAGCAGAGCTCCTCACTCCCAACCATGGAGTTTAGAGACTCATGCCATCAAAGATACAATATGAAAGGTGTAAAATGTCATGAGGTACAAAATAAATCTCTAAAAGTAGTTTTTATACTAATCTAGTAACTAAGGTTTACAGAAATGAGTAAATGATGCAGAAATCCACATCCGGGCCCACTTGGTATGTGCTTGGGCTGAGCATTGAGCTTTACACGTGTAGAGACTTCTCTTGGAGTTAAACGCCAGGTTGCAGCCAGTTTTTGGTGTTTAACTCTGGTTTGTAACCTGTTTCTGGCGTTTAACTTCAGAATAGGGCAGGAAGTTGGCGTTTGAACGCCAGTTTGCGTCATCAAAACTTGGGAAAAGCATGGACTATTATATATTGCTGGAAAGCCCTGGATGTCTACTTTCCAACGCAATTGAGATCACACCAATTGGGTTACTGTCGCTCCAGGAAATCCGCTTCGAGTGCAGGGGGTCAAAATCCAACAGCATCTGCAGTCCTTTTTCAGCCTCTGAATCAGATTTTTGCTCAGGTCCCTCAATTTCAGCCAGAAAATAACTAAAATCACAGAAAAACACACAAACTCATAGTAAGTCTAGAAATATGATTTTTATTTAAAAAATAATAAAAATATAATAAAAACTAACTAAAACATACTAAAAACTATGTAAAAACAATGCCAAAAAGCATATAAATTATCCGCTCATCACAACACCAAACTTAAATTGTTGCTTGTCCCCAAGCAACTGAAAATCAAATAGGATAAAACGAAGAGAATATACTATAAATTCCAAAATATCAATAAAACTTAGTTCTAATTAGATGAGCGGGACTAGTAGCTTTTTTTCCTCTGAACAGTTTTGGCATCTCACTTTATCCTTTGAAGTTCAGAATGATTGGCATCTATTGGAACTCAGAATTTAGATAGTGTTACTGATTCTCCTAGTTCAGTACGTTGATTCTTGAACACAGCTACTTTATGAGTCTTGGCCGTCGCCCTAAGCACTTTGTTTTCCAGTATTACCACCGGATACATAAATGCCACAGACACATAACTGGGTGAACCTTTTCAGATTGTGACTCAGCTTTGCTAGAGTCCCCAATTAGAGGTGTCTAGGGTTCTTAATCACACTATTTTTGCTTTGGATCACAACTTTAACCGCTCAGTCTCAAGCTTTTCCCTTGACACCTTCACGCCACAAGCACATGGTTAGGGACAGCTTGGTTTAGCCGCTTAGGCCAGGATTTTATTCCTGTGGGCCCTTCTATCCACTGATGCTCAAAGCCTTGGATCCTTTTTACACTTGCCTTTTGGTTTAAAGGGTTACTGGCTTTTTGCTCTTGCCTTTTGGTTTAAAGAGCTCTTGGCTTTTTTTGCTTGCTCTTTTTTATTTTTTTCTTTTTTTCCTTCTTTTTTTTACCCAATTTTTTTTCGTAAGCCTTTACTTTTCACTGCTTTTTCTTGCTTCAAGAATCAATTTTATGATTTTTCAGATTATCAAATAACATTTTTCCTTTTTCATCATTCTTTCAAGAGCCAACAATTTTAACATTCATAAAAAACAAATTCAAAAGACATATGCACTGTTCAAGCATTCATTTAGAGAAACAAAAAGTATTGTCACCATATCAAAATAATTAAACTAATTTCAAGGATGAATTCGAAATCATGTACTTCTTGTTCTTTTGTGATTAAAAACATTTTTCATTTAAGAAAGGTGATGGATTCATAGGACATTCATAGCTTTAAGGTATAGACACTAGACACTAATGATCATGTAAGAAAGACACAAAAATAAATAAACATAAAGCATAGAGAATGAAAACAGAAAAAATAAATAGACAAGGAGATTAAGGAACGGCTCCACCTTAGTAAGGGTGGCGTCTTTGATAAACCATTATTTTATGGTTTATATTGTGTTTAATTGTGTGGTTTTATCAAATCTTTACCCACTTATTCATTAAATTAGCATGTATTTACAATTCCTTCCCAAAATTACTCCATGGTTGAAAACTTGCTTCCTAGAGACTTTTAATTATGTATTTTAATTCTCCTTTATTCCATTCAATGCTGTGATCCGTGTGTTAAGTGTTTTAGGCTTTATAGGGCATGAATGACTTAGGGATTGGAAAGGAGGCTTGCAAAAATGGAAGAAACACAAGAAATTAAGGAGATGACCAGCGAGAAGTGACGCGAGTGCATGGCTCACGCGACCGCGCGAAATAGAGGAAATTGCAGTGACGCGATCGCGTGCCTGACGCAAATGCATGGATCGGAAACTGCACAAGTGACGCGAACGCATGGACGACGCGCACGCGTGGCAAGGCAAAACGCTGGACAACACGAACGCCTGGATGACGCGATCGCGTGACGTGCGTGATCTGCA
>NC_029791.2:93153037-93157811 GCF_000816755.2 Arachis ipaensis | reverse complement strand
CGACTTTAACCGCTCAGTCTCAAGCTTTTCCCTTGACACCTTCACGCCACAAGCACATGGTTAGGGACAGCTTGGTTTAGCCGCTTAGGCCAGGATTTTATTCCTGTGGGCCCTTCTATCCACTGATGCTCAAAGCCTTGGATCCTTTTTACACTTGCCTTTTGGTTTAAAGGGTTACTGGCTTTTTGCTCTTGCCTTTTGGTTTAAAGAGCTCTTGGCTTTTTTTGCTTGCTCTTTTTTATTTTTTTCTTTTTTTCCTTCTTTTTTTTACCCAATTTTTTTTCGTAAGCCTTTACTTTTCACTGCTTTTTCTTGCTTCAAGAATCAATTTTATGATTTTTCAGATTATCAAATAACATTTTTCCTTTTTCATCATTCTTTCAAGAGCCAACAATTTTAACATTCATAAAAAACAAATTCAAAAGACATATGCACTGTTCAAGCATTCATTTAGAGAAACAAAAAGTATTGTCACCATATCAAAATAATTAAACTAATTTCAAGGATGAATTCGAAATCATGTACTTCTTGTTCTTTTGTGATTAAAAACATTTTTCATTTAAGAAAGGTGATGGATTCATAGGACATTCATAGCTTTAAGGTATAGACACTAGACACTAATGATCATGTAAGAAAGACACAAAAATAAATAAACATAAAGCATAGAGAATGAAAACAGAAAAAATAAATAGACAAGGAGATTAAGGAACGGCTCCACCTTAGTAAGGGTGGCGTCTTTGATAAACCATTATTTTATGGTTTATATTGTGTTTAATTGTGTGGTTTTATCAAATCTTTACCCACTTATTCATTAAATTAGCATGTATTTACAATTCCTTCCCAAAATTACTCCATGGTTGAAAACTTGCTTCCTAGAGACTTTTAATTATGTATTTTAATTCTCCTTTATTCCATTCAATGCTGTGATCCGTGTGTTAAGTGTTTTAGGCTTTATAGGGCATGAATGACTTAGGGATTGGAAAGGAGGCTTGCAAAAATGGAAGAAACACAAGAAATTAAGGAGATGACCAGCGAGAAGTGACGCGAGTGCATGGCTCACGCGACCGCGCGAAATAGAGGAAATTGCAGTGACGCGATCGCGTGCCTGACGCAAATGCATGGATCGGAAACTGCACAAGTGACGCGAACGCATGGACGACGCGCACGCGTGGCAAGGCAAAACGCTGGATGACGCGAACGCATGGATGACGCGATCGCGTGACGTGCGTGATCTGCAGAATCTGCAGAATTCGCTGGGGGCGATTTTGGGCCCTGTTTTGAACCAGTTTTCGGCCCAGAAAAGCTTATTAGAGCCAGGGAACATGCAGAGACCAGAGGGACATTCATTCCGCATAATTTTAGTTTTAGATCTGATTTTACTCCTCCCCTAGGTTTTCTATCTACACATTCATAGTTCTTAGGATTTTTTTTTATTGCTTTTTGGATTGGGATATTGAGAAGAGTTATTACCTCCGCCAAGACTTCATCATTCTAGTTTGTTTCCTTACTTGTCACTTACTCTTTCATATCCTTAATTTGTTCAGAATTACTATTGGATTATTCTTAGAATTTGTTAATACAAGAGCTATTTTTATTTTTAATCGGTCTCTTTGATTATTATTATTTATCATGTCTTTCTTTATTTCCCTTTCTTATTTTGTGAAGTTTACAATCATAATGAGCGAGTAGTTCCATAACTTGATTGGGAGTTGATTGAAAGGAGGACCTTGAGTTGGAATGCTCAAGAGTAAAATTATAATTGGGTTTATTGTTGGGTTCCCCTCTAGTCACTGACACTAGTCCTTCCCAAGGGAGAGGATTAGAACTTGTTAATAGAAACTGACTTCCAACTTGCTTAACTTTCCTTTATCTGGTAAGGGATAACTGAGCAGAACAACCTTCAATTATCAATTGATCTTGGGAGAACTCCAACAAGGATAGGACTTCCGAATAATCTACTCCCGGTCAAGGTTTTTATTTAAATTACATAAATTCTCTGATTTAATTTCCTGTTTATCAACTCAAACTATTTTAGAAAACATCTGATTATTAAAATAGCACATCTTTCTGCAACTCGTTGGGAGACGACCTGGGATTCATACTCCCAGTATTTTAATTCTAATTTTGTGAAAACCCTTCTAAATTGATAAGCGGATTTTTGTTGGTTAAGGACTGTACTTGCAACGTTCCTCTTACATCAATTTCTTAATCCGCCAATTTCCTCCACGTCAGTCTTCTTCCTCTTGAAAAACCAATGGTGCTCTTGAGCTCCTCTATGTCTCTTCCTTGCCTTTGTTGCTCCTCCCTCATAGCTCTTTGATCTTCTCTAATCTCATGGAAGGTGCCATATGGTTATGGAAAATTAAAAAGCGGGGCTTTTTCCATACTAAACTTAAAATGTTTGCTCGTCCTCGAGCAAAAGAAGAAAGAAAGGAGGAGATGGAGATGTGTGGTGGGTTCCGCCAAGGGAGGGTGATAGTGTGTATGAGGGGTTTATGATGGATGAATGTGAGTGGTGAAGAGAATATGAAAAAGAGGGTGGGATAGGTGGGGATCCTGTGGGGTCCACAGATCCTAAGGGGTCAAGGACTTAGCATCCCTGCTCCATTGAGGCGTGCAAAACGCCCTTAGAGTGCAATCCTGATGTTTAACGCCAGACTGCTACTTGTTTCTGGCGTTAAACGCCAGCTTTTACCCTTTCTTGGAGTTGAACGGCAACTTGGTGCTTGTTTCTGGCGTTAAATGCCAAGCTGTAGCCTGTTTCTGGCGTTAAACGCCAGTCTGATGCTTCTTACTGGCGTCTAAACGCTAGTAAGTCTGTCCTCTAGGGTATGCAATTTTTTATGCTGTTTTTGATTCTGCAGCTATTTTTATGACTCCACATGATCATCAACCTAAAGAAAACATAAAATAACAATGGAAAATAAAATGAAAAAGTAATTAACATAGATAAATAAGATTTGGTTGCCTTCCAATAAGCTCTTCTTTACTATCAATAGCATGACATTACTGAGCCTTATAGTTTGCAGTGTCTGCAAACCACGGAGCTTCCTGAATAGCAAACAATTACTCATCCGGAAAGGTTTCAGAGATCTCAGTAAGAGGGAGGGACACTCCTGCTACTGGTTCTATCCGGGACAGGTGATCAGCTACTTGATTCTCTCTCCCTTTTCTGTCTATTATTTTTATATCAAACTCTTGCAGAAGCAACACCCATCTTATGAGTCTGGGTTTTGAATCCTGCTTTGTGATGAGATATTTTAGAGCAGTATGGTTAGTGTACACAATCACTTTTGATCCCACTAAATAAGATTTGAACTTGTCAATGGCATTAACCACTGCAAGCAACTCATTTTCTATGGTTGTGTAATTCTTCTGTGCGTCATTCAAAACACGGCTAACATAGTAAATGACGTATAGAAGCTTATTATGCCTCTGTCCCAATACTGCACCAATGGCATGGTCACTGGCATCACACATTAGTTCGAATGGTAATGTCCAGTCTGGTGCAGAAATGACAGGTGCTGTGACCAACTTAGCCTTCAGAGTCTCAAAGGCCTGCAAACACCCTGTGTCAAAGACAAATGGTATGTCAGCAGCTAGCAGATTGCTCAGAGGTTTTGCGATTTTTGAAAAATCCTTTATAAACCTCCTATAGAATCCTGCATGCCCCAAAAAGCTTCTGATTGCCTTAACATTGGTGGGTGGTGGCAATTTTTCAATTACCTCTACCTTAGCTTGATCCACCTCTATTCCCTTGTTTGAAATTTTATGTCCAAGGACAATTCCTTCAGTCACCATAAAGTGACATTTTTCCCAATTTAAAACCAGGTTAGTCTCTTGGCATCTTTTCAGAACAAGTGCTAGATGGTTAAGACAGGAGCTAAATGAGTCTCCAAATACTGAGAAGTCATCCATGAAGACTTCTAGAAATTTCTCTACCATATCAGAGAAGATAGAGAGCATGCACCTCTGAAAGGTTACAGGTGCATTGCACAGACCAAAAGGCATTCTTCTGTATGCAAATACTCCAGATGGACATGTGAATACTGTTTTCTCTTGGTCTTGAGGATCTACTGCAATTTGGTTGTAACCTGAATAGCCATCCAAAAAGCAGTAGTATTCATGACCTGCTAGTCTCTCTAACATCTGGTCTATGAATGGCAAAGGAAAATGATCCTTCCTGGTGGCTGTATTGAGCCTTCTGTAGTCAATACACATACGCCACCCTGTAATTGTTCTTGTAGGAACCAGTTCATTCTTTTCATTATGAACCACTGTCATTCCTCCCTTCTTAGGGACAACATGGACAGGGCTCACCCAGTGGCTATCAGAAATAGGATAAATAATCCCAGCCTCTAGTAACTTAGTGACCTCTTTCTGCACCACCTTCTTCATGGCGGGATTTAGCCGCCTCTGTGGTTGAACCACTGGCTTAGCATCATCCTCCAATAGGATCTTGTGCATGCATCGGGCTGGGCTAATGCCTTTAAGATCACTTATGGACCACCCAAGAGCTGTCATGTGTGTCCTTAGCACCTGAATTAGTGGTTTCTCTTCCTGTGGCTCTAAAGCAGAGCTTATGATTACAGGAAAAGTGTCACCTTCTCCCAAAAATGCATATTTCAGGGATGGTGGTAGTGGTTTGAGCTCAGGTTTAGGAGGTTTCTCCTATTCCTGAGGATTTTCAGAGATTCTTTTATTTCCTCTGGTTCCTCCAGATCAGGCTGAACATCTTTAAAAATGTCCTCTAGCTCTGATTCGAGACTCTCAG
>NC_029791.2:93119104-93147572 GCF_000816755.2 Arachis ipaensis | reverse complement strand
AACTAAAATTTCTCAATCCATCAATCCCTGTGGGATCGACCTCACTCATGTGAGTAATTACTACTTGATGCGACCAGGTACACTTGCCGGTGAGCTATGTGTGTGAAATCTGATTTCCACCCATCAATTACCAAAGATAGAAAAGTCATCCATAAATACCTCAATAAACTTTTTAGCCCTATTAGAAAAAATTGAAAGCATACACCTCTGAAAAGTTGCTGGAGCATTGCAAAGACCAAAAGGCATTCTTCTGTAAGCAAATACTCCAGATGGACATGTGAATGCTGTTTTCTCTTGGTCTTGAGGATCCACTGCAATTTGGTTGTAACCTAAATAGCCATCCAAAAAGCAGTACTATTCATGAACTACTAGTCTCCCTAGCATCTGGTCTATAAATGGTAAAGAAAAATTATCCTTTCTGGTGGCTGTATTGAGTCTTTTGTAGTCAAAACACATTCGCCACCATGTAACTATTCTTGTAGGAACCAGTTCATTCTTTTCATTATGAACCACTGTCATGCCTCCCTTCTTGGGGACAACTTGGACAGGGCTCACCCAGGGGCTATCAGAAATAGGATAAATAATCCCAGCCTCTAGTAACTTAGTGACCTCTTTCTGCACCACTTCCTTCATGGCTGGATTTAGCCGCCTCTGTGGTTGAACCACTGGCTTAGCATCATCCTCCAATAGGATCTTGTGCATGCATCGGGCTGGGCTAATGCCTTTAAGATCACTTATGGACCACCCAAGAGCTGTCTTGTGTGTCCTTAGCACCTGAATTAGTGCTTTCTCTTCCTGTGGCTCAAAGGTAGAGCTTATGATCACTGGAAAAGTGTCATCTTCTCTCAGAAATGCATATTTTAGGGATGGTGGTAGTGGTTTGAGCTCGGGTTTAGGAGGCTTCTCCTCTTCCTGATGAGTTTTTAGAGGTTTTTCTGTTTTCTCTGGTTCCTCCAGATCAGGCTGAACATCTTTAAAAATGTCCTCTAGCTCTGATTCGAGACTCTCAGTCATATTGACCTCTTCCACTAGGGAGTCAATAATATCAACGCTCAGGCAATCTTCTAATGTGTCTGGATGCTGCATAGCTTTGACAATATTCAACTTAAACCCATCCTCATTGACTCTCAGGGTTATCTCCCCTTTTTGGACGTCAATGATGGTTCGTCCAGTTACTAGGAATGGTTTTCCTAGAATGAGAGTTGCACTCTATTCCTGAGGATTTTCAGAGATTCTTTTATTTCCTCTGGTTCCTCCAGATCAGGCTGAACATCTTTAAAAATGTCCTCTAGCTCTGATTCGAGACTCTCAGTCATATTGACCTCTTCCACTAGGGAGTCAATAATATCAACGCTCAGGCAATCTTCTAATGTGTCTGGATGCTGCATAGCTTTGACAATATTCAACTTAAACCCATCCTCATTGACTCTCAGGGTTATCTCCCCTTTTTGGACGTCAATGATGGTTCGTCCAGTTACTAGGAATGGTTTTCCTAGAATGAGAGTTGCACTCTTGTGCTCCTCCATTTCCAGCACTACAAAGTCAGTAGGGAAGGCAAATGGCCCAACCTTGAAAATCATGTCCTCATTTATGCCTGATGGTATTTAATGGAGCCATCAGCAAGTTGAAGACAGATCCGGGTTGGTTTGACCTCTTCAGTCAAGCTAAGCTTTTTGATAGTGGATGCAGGGATTAGGTTGATACTTGCCCCAAGATCACATAGAGCTATCTTGGTACAAGCACCCTCTAATGTGCATGGTATCATAAAGCTTCTGGATCCTTAAGCTTTTCTGGTAAGCTTGTTAGGATGACTGCACTGCATTCTTCAGTGAGAAAAACTTTTTCTGTTTCTCTCCAATCCTTCTTATGACTTAAGATCTCTTTCGTGAACTTAGCATAAGAGGGTATTTGCTCAAGTGCCTCTGCAAACGGAATCTTTATTTCAAGAGTCCTGAGATAGTCTGCAAAGCGGGCAAATTGTTTATCCTGTTTCGCTTGGTGGAGTTTCTGAGGATAAGGCATTTTGGCTTTATATTCTTCAACCTTAGTTGCTGCAGGTTTATTCTCTACAGAGGTGGTTGAAGAAGCCTTCTTAGAGGGGTTACCATCAGCACTTGCAGGTGTCTGATCCCTCTTTGGCGTTTGAACGCCAGAACTGGACATGGACTGGGCATTTAACGCCAGTTTTTTACCCTTTTCTGGCGTCTGAATGCCAGAGTTATTCCTCTTTGGGCTCTTACTGTCCTCAAAGGGATTTTGGGTAGCAAGTTGCTCATCCTCTATCAGCTGTTCTTTTCTTGGATTTTTGCTGCTTTGAGTTGAGGTATTTAATGTTTTTCCACTTCTTAATTGAACTGCTTGGCACTCTTCTGTTATCTGTTTTGATAACTGCTGTTTTATCTGATCCAATTGTGATTCCATATCCTTGTTAGCATTTTTGGTTTCTTGTAGCATCTCCTTAATTTCTGCTAACTGCCTTGTTATAGAAGATATTTGCTGATTGAGTTCAGCAACTTGTTCCTGAGGACTAAAGTCAGTTGATACTGCCTTAGCTTCTTCTTTCATGGAGGACTCACTACTTATATACAGATGCTGATTTCTAGCAACTTTATCAATAAGCTCCTGAGCCTCTTCAATAGTCTTTCTCATGTGTATAGATCCACAAGCAGAGTGGTCTAGAGATATCTGAGCTTTTTCTGTAAGCCCGTAGTAGAAGATGTCTAATTGCACCCACTCTGAAAACATTTCAGAGGGGCATTTTCTTAGCATCCCTCTGTAACTCTCCCAGGAGTTATAAAGGAATTCATCATCCTCTTGTTTAAAGCCTTGGATGTCTAGCCTTAGTTGTGTCATCCTTTTTAGAGTGAAATATTGATTCAGGAATTTGTCTAATAACTGGTTCCATGTTCTTATGCTTGCTGTGGGTTGGTTATTTAACCACCTCTTAGCTAGATCTTTTACAGCAAACGGAAACAGTAACAGCCTCTATACATCCTAATCTACCTCCTTGTCATGCACTGTGTCAGCAATTTGCAAGAACTACGCCAGAAACTCAGTAGGTTCTTCCTGTGGAAGACTGAAATATTGGCAATTTTTCTGCACCATGACAATGAGCTGAGGATTTAGCTCAAAACTGCTTGCCTTGATGGGAGGTATACAGATGCTACTCCCATATACAGTAGTAATGGGGTTAGCATATGACCCCAGAGTCCTTCTAGACTGTTCATTTCCACTTAGGTCCATGATGGATAAAATGGAATTGATATGAATTGTAAGCAAAATATATTTTTGTTTTTATTTTATTTAAGTAGAAACAAACCGAATTATTAAGAATAAATAAAAATAATAAGACAAAATAAAATAATTAGAAATATGATTTTTGGAAAACTTTGGATATGATTTTTGAAAAAGATTTTGAATTTTGAAAATTCAAAACTAAGATAAGATAGAATAGAAAGTTTTAAAATAAGAATCTGAATTTTTAAAGGAAAATTTGAAAATTAATTAAAATAAAGAGAAAAGATATTTTTGAATTTAATGAAGAAAGAGAAAAACAGTAAAAATGACACTAAACTTAAATTTTTAGATCAAAACGAAGGAAACAAACAGGAAAACTTTGAATATCACGATGAACGCTAATAACAACTTTTGAAAAATTTTTAAGAAAACAGAAACACAAAGGACACCAAACTTAAAAATTTTTATATTCTGAGCACAAATAATTCGAAAAAAAATGAAAGAAAAATAAAATCATGCAATGGACACCAAACTTAAAATATGAAACTAAACTCAAACAGAAAAACTCAATTATTAGTTTATAAAAATTTTCGATAAAAATGAAAAAGAAAATAAGGATTTTGAAAAAAAAAGTTTCAACCAAAAACAATAATAGAAGACGCAATTTTAGTGACTCTAAACAAAAAAGGTAAATTTTTCCTAATCTAAGCAACAAAATAAACCGTCAGTTGTCCAAACTCGAACAATCCCCGGCAACGGCGCCAAAAACTTGGTGCACAAAATCACAATCACACTTTTGCAATTCCGCACAACTAACCAGCAAGTGCACTGGGTTGTCCAAGTAATACCTTACGTGAGTAAGGGTTGATCCCACGGAGATTGTCGGCTTGAGGCAAACTATGGTTATCTTGTAATTCTTAGTCAGGATATCAGTAATGATTCTTAGTTTTAATTGCAAAAAGTAAAAGAACATGAAATAAATACTTGTTATGCAGTAATAGAGAACAGGTTGAGGTTTTGGAGGTGCTCTGTCTTCTGAATCTCTGCTTTCCTACTGTCTTCTTCTACACGCATGCAAAGCTCCTTCCATGGCAAGCTGTATGTTGGTGGATCACCGTTGTCAATGGCTACCATCCATCCTCTGATTGAAAATGGTCCAAAGACGCTGTCACCGCACGGCTAATCATCTATCGGTTCTTACTCATGTTGGAATAGGATCCATTGATCCTTTTGCGTCTGTCATTACGCCCAGCACTCGTGAGTTTAAAGCTTGTCATAGTCATCCCATCCCAGATCCTACTCAGAATACCACAGACAAGCTTTAGACTTTCAGGATCTCAAGAATGGCCACCCATAACTCTAGCCTATACCACGAAGGTTCTAATCTTAGATTAGAAACCCAAGAGATATGCACTCAAGCTATTGCAGATAGAATGGAGGTAGTTGTCAGGCACGCGTTCATAGGTGAGAATGATGATGAGTGTCACGGATCATCACATTCACCAGGTTGAAGTGCGAGTGAATATCTTAGAATAGAAACAAGCGTGATTGAATGGAAAATAGTAGTAATTGCATTAATTCATCGAGACACAGCAGAGCTCCTCACCCCCAACCATGGAGTTTAGAGACTCATGTCATCAAAGCTACAATATGAAACATGTAAAATGTCATGAGGTACAAAATAAATCTCCAAAAGTAGTTTTTATACTAAACTAGTAAATAGGGTTTACAGAAATGAGTAAATGATGCAGAAATCCACATCCGGGCCCACTTGGTATGTGCTTGGGCTGAGCATTGAGCTTTACACGTGTAGAGACTTCTCTTGGAGTTAAACGCCAGGTTGCAGCCTGTTTCTGGCGTTTAACTCTGGTTTGTAACTTGTTTCTGGTGTTTAGCTTTAGAATAGGGCAGGAAGTTGGCGTTTGAACGCCAGTTGGCATCGTCAAAACTTGGGAAAAGTATGGACTATTATATATTGCTGGAAAGCCCTGGATGTCTACTTTCCAACGCAATTGAGAGCACGCCAATTGGGTTTCTGTAGCTCTGGAGAATCCACTTCGAGTGCAGAGAGGTCAGAATCCAACAGCATCTGCAGTCCTTTTTCAGCCTCTGAATCAGATTTTTGCCCAGGTCCCTCAATTTCAGCCAAAAAATATCTGAAATCACAGAAAAACACACAAACTCATAGTAAAGTCCAGAAATATGATTTTTATTTAAAACTAATAAAAATATAATAAAAACTAACTAAAACAGACTAAAAACTATGTGAAAACAATACCAAAAAGCATATAAATTATCCGGTCATTAATATGCTTGGACAATTAGGTTTTAGGGAGTCTTTTAAAACTTGGTAACTTGGATTAACTAATCCCAGATTACCAACCAAAAGTCCATCATTAAGAGCAACCTAGCTACAAAGCATTTAGTGATCCAAAGAGATGCTGGGCATCAATGTTCCTAAGAAGAATTATGAGCCAAGTGTCTGTAGTGAAGAAATGTTGAGCAAAAGTAAGCCAAAAGGCTGCTGCAACACTTGACACTGAGTTATCATTGAGAAATAAGCTTTCTAAGCAACAGAAAGAAGGAAAAACCAAAAAGGGATCAATCAAAGAGTAAGGCATTATGACAGCAACTCTAGTGAATCCTCAAAGAAACATTTCTTATCTATCAGCAAAGAATAAGTGAGCTGCATCTTGTCCGGATAAAACCCCATAGTTTTAATTCAATTATCTGCTAAATAAGGACACGTATGCTTTTCTATTTCATTTCATTTCTTCTCATGTTTAGTGCTTGCTTGGGGACAAGCAAGGTTTAAGTTTGGTGTTGTGACGACAAGTCATCTTATGCTAGTTTTACAAGCATTTTTCATTAGTTTCATTAGGTTTTATAAACTTTCTTGCACCATAAGTAAGTAATTGGAGTGGATTTTCATGATTTTCTTGAATCAATAAAACATCATTTATTTTACACAAAATCATAAGGTTTATACTAGAATTAATTATTTATTATGAATGATGCAAAGATCTTGTGATTTTGGTGAGGCTTTGATGTATTTGTTTGGTTGATGATACGTGAAAAGATAAAGGAAAAGAAGCAGAAAGCACAAATTAAGCCCAAACAGAGGAAAAAAGAATTTTGGGGCATACTTTGAAGTTGGAGCACACTTTGGACCTTAGGCCACGCTTTTAAAAGGGTGGCCCATGACATTAAAGTGTTGCGCTCAACTAAGGGAGCAAAGGTAGTGTTCAAGATTTTCAACGTAGCTCAACAAGAGGAAGGCGCACCAAGACATGCCAAGGCACAGCGTTCGAAAGTTTGAATGCCACGCTCCCTTTTTGCAATTTTTTCGTGACCATGGGGCACGCACGAAGCAAACCAAGGGTAGCGTTCCAGGATGTGAACGCTACGTTCACTTTTGTTAACTTTTTCGTGCCTCTCAATCAAGGGAAGCAAGGCACAGCATCAAAACAACTAGGAGCACTCAAAGGATGCAATGTAGCGCTCGAAGAGGGAGCACCAAGGGAGCTGAGCACGCATCAAGACAAGGAAGGGTAGTGCTCAAAAATTTGAGCGTAGCGCTCCTTTTTGGTAATGTTTTCGCGTCTCTCTTGGGAAGGAAGACTCAACAAAGGCTAGCGTTGGAGGAGTGAACGTAGCGTTCACTTATTGAACGCTATAGGCAAGAGAGCAATTGGCCCAAGGGAGCCACAAGAGTGAACGTAGCGTTCACAAAACCCAACTGAATGCTCCCTTGGGAGATAACCATATACACCATGACCCATGCCACTTGAACCAAAGCCAACCGAATCCACCTTTCTTCAAATCCAAAAATTAAAAGGCCCACTCCAAGCTTTGAAGACCAAAATAGAAAGTGTATAAATAGTAGTTAATTTGATTTGTAAAAGGACCTTTAGCTCATTTTTAGTTTTCACTTTAACTTTTTATTTTTCTTTGAATTTGGGAATTTTGGGATTTGAGGATTGGATCTGAATTTAGCTTTCTGATTTCATTTTCTTTTTTCTGCAACTTCTATTGTCTATTTTGGGTTTTTGAATTGAGATTGAAGAACTCCATTAAATTTCTTGATCTGAGAATCATCTTTGCTTTTCTTTTATATAGTTCTGAGAATTAGAGAATTGGATCTGAGTTTCCTTTGTTGTTTTCATTTACATTTCTTCTGCAATTTCTTTTCTGCTTGGTAAAGGGAGAAATTGAGATCTAGATCTGCTTTCTAGTCTCATTGCACTTCTTCGATCTTAAACCTCTCTTTTAGAATTTCACAATTGAGCTAAGTTTTCTTGCTATTTGTTTCTTCAAGCACTTTTCCATTTCTGTTTGCCTATTGAGTTGAATCTTTTCATCTCATAGCTCTCTGATTTACTTTAGCTTGCATTTTCTCGTTCAATTCTAAATCCCAGTACCCAAATCCCTTTACTCTTAATGCAATTTACATTTTCCAGCAATTTAGATTCAGCAATTTAAGTTTCTTGCACTTTAAGTTTCAGTTATTTACTTTTCTTGCAATTTAAATTTCACCTATTTTACTTTCTTGCTCTTTAGGTTTCTGCAATTTACTTCTTCAGCACCTTTAGATTCAGTCAATTTACCTTCTACACTTTTATTTAGTTGCAATTTAGCTTCTATTTACCAAGCTTCACTCAAATTTATCACCTAATTAAAATTGCTCAATCCATCAATCCCTATGGGATCGACCTCACTCTTGTGAGTTATTACTACTTGATGCGACCCGGTACATTTGCCGGTGAGTTTGTGTGGAATCAGTTTTTCCCTCATAAGTGATAAACCTCATTTGTAGGGTTTATCTTGTGTTGAATTTAGAGCACTTTGATAACCTTTCCTCACATTTATTCAATGAAATAACATGATTTTGTGATTGTCTCCTAATTTGTGCTTAGGTGTGAAAACATGCTTTTTAGGCCTTTAAATTGATAGTTTTAATCCTTTCTTGATTTCACTAGATGCCTTGATGTGTTTGTTAGTGATTTCAGATTGAAAAGGGCTAGGAAAGGATCAAAGGAGTGAAAAGAAAGCATACAAAGTAGAGAAATCATGAAAAGCCAAAGATTTGGAAAATGCCCATGGATGCGCGCGCGCACGATGCGCTCCCGCGTGGATTGTAAAAGGCTCCATGGACGCGTACGCGCACTGTACGCATACGCACCGAAGGCCGCACGTGACTCTTTTAGTCAAACTCGTGCCTGGCGATTTTGGAGGGTTTCTGGCCACATTTGGAGCTGAGTTTTTGGCGGGAAAAGATAAAAGGAACCAAGGATTGAAGGGGAAAACATCACTACACATCACTTCACACCATTAGACATTCTTTACACTTTAGATCTAGTTTTAGCTTAGTTTTCTAGAGAGAGAAGCTCTCTCTTCTCTCTAGAATTAGGATTAGGTTTAGGTTAATCTCTCCTCTTAGATCTAGGTTTTAATCTTTGCCTTCATCTACTTCTACCTTTCAATTCTATGTTTTTTTATCTAGTTCTTTCATTCTCTTGTTGTAATTTCTTCTATTTTGTTTCTATACTTTGTTGTGGATCTACTTTTGTTTCTCTTATTTTCTTTTAATGCAATTTGAGATAATTCATGATAATCGTGTTCCTTTTGATTGTTGTTGTTAATTCCTTGCAATAATTGTTGTTAGATTCTATTATTGTTGTCAATTTATTATGTTTTCCTTTTATACCTTCCAAGTGTTTGTCAAAATGCTTGAGAAGATGTTAGAGTAGAATTTTATGTTCTTGGCTTGGGAAGGTAACTTAGGAATTCTTGAGTTGCTAATGTGTCCAAATGATTGATAGTTGGTAGCCATTGACTCTAGCTCTCATTAATTCAATTAGTGAATAGCTAGGACTTATGGACTTGGATTGATATAGCTCATTTTAGTTTCCTTTACTTGTTAGAGGATGACTTAGTGGGATTAATCCTTGCAACTATCATGTTGTGGTTAGTGATAAGGATAGGGATCCTTGACCACCAATCCTTGCCAAGACCTTTTTGTCATTTGATTTCCTTTATCATTTACTTTTCTTGTTTCCTAATAAAAACCCCAAATATACATGTCAATGGCCAATAACAAGAACACTACCCTGCAATTCCTTTGAGAGATGACCCGAGGTTTAAATACTTCGGTTATTAGGAAAATTAGGGGTTTGTACTTGTGACAAACAAAATTTTTGCATGAAAGGATTATTGTTGGTTTAGAAACTATACTTGCAACGAGACTTTATTGTGAATTCTAGACCGTCAAAAATCCATTCATCAAAATGGCGCCGTTGCTGGGGAGTTGCAGTGGTGTTATGTTATTGGTTATTGTATATATGTGAATAGTGTGAATATGTTTGTCTCTTGCTTGTTTACTAGTTTTTGTTAGTTTTATTTTGTTTTTCCATTATGAATTATCACTTTGGCTATAAGTTTGGTTCTCACTATGTTGTAGGAAATGTGGACTTTAATGACAACATGTACTAAGGATGGAACACTTCAAGATAGGAGGAGTCTCAAGGAATTGATCACTCCTATTGACAACAACATCCGGATACTTATAGGTATAATTCACATCCTAGTGCATGCCAACTCAATGGCTATGGTGACTTTTGTTGTGATAATCAAGTACCACCACCATATGCTTATGAACCTCATCCTCAACATGCCTATCAACCATGCTCACAAGCCCATTTTTACCAAGCACCTTCGTGTGACCCACATCCATTGTATGACCAATCACCCATACCACATTCTTGTGACCATTATGAGCAAGAACCTTTAGAACCACCACGACCTTACCATGATTACCACCAAGAATCACCTCAATATATATCATCTCCCTACCCTTACCAAAAAGAACCGCCTTCCCATTATGAACCCTTTCTCCAAAATAATAAACCTTCCTATCCACCCCAAGCCCCAATAGATGATTCTCTCACCTTGCTACTTCAAGGACAAGCGGATATGCAAAGGAACACCCTAGAGTTTGTGACTAAATTGACTAAGGTAGTGCATACTTTAGCCCACCAATGCTTGAACACTCAAGGTGCTTCCGTGGCCAAATATGAAAAACTAAAGGAAGAGCAAAGCATGAAAGAGAGATTGGAAAATCCGGTGAAGAAGGAAGAGTTGAGCTTTGTATTAGAGCAATTGGAGAAACCTATGGTTATTGAAGAAAAGGAAGAAGTGGTTGAAGATCTAGGAGATGTAGAATCACCATGGGAATCTCAACAACCTTCGGAGCATATAAAGATTGAAGAATATGAAGAGGTTGATCAAGAAATGGATCTATTCATCAATAATTTTCTATCAAACATTGAATCCTCTCCCATGGGACATGAAAGTGAATTTATTAAAGACAACTCAATGCAAGTGCTCTTAATGACCTTGTTGAAGATTCTTCCATCAAAGGTGAAGTTGATATGGAAGTAGATTTCACACAAACTCCCAAATTTGACTTGATTAATGATGAGGAGGAATTGGAAGAAGTCAATAGGCAAGAAGACGATGAAAGAAGTTGTCAAGAGGTGGAGATACCCAAAGAAGAGCATAAGAAAGTCGACCTTGCATTGTCTAAGTGTGGGGAGGTTTCCCTCCCTAAATCACCATCCATCACAACATTCAAGTGGGTAAAACTCTCACCCTTAAGCTCCACTTTCTCACTTGAATATAGCTTAATTAAAATGGATGGACAACTTAGAGCTCTTTGTAGAACTAAGGGTAGAAAAGAGTTGTGTAGTGGTTGGAAGTTTGGAATTAGGCTCATTGAAGTCAAAGCTTTAAAGTATAGGAACTATGATTGGAGGAATGCTACTTTACATGGGTCTATGAAGAAGACTTGGTGTGCTAGAGAGAATTCTATTTGTCAACCACCCGAATGGAAAATTCATGAAGATCAATTAGAAGACGGGTGAGAAAATAAGATATGGGATCCCAGATCGATGCACAAAGACCAAATTTGGGAGCTCGTATCTTGGGTGGAACTCCATCCAAACCTGGTGAAGATGGTTGGAATTTTTGTCAACCATTTGAGGAACAATAATCCTTGGAGATTCAAGGATGAGTACAAGCATAAGCCACCATGGCAAAGAGCTTCCCAAATGTCCAACTTAAGGACTTAAACTAAAAGTGCCAGGTGGGAGACACCCCACCATGGTAAACTCTTTCCACTTTCGTGTAGTTTTGATTAATAAGTGATTTGAGCTACGATTGTAGATAGTTGTCTTTCTATATACTTGTTTCAATAAATTAGTTGTAGGTTGTTTGTGGAGCAAGTCTCTTTTGCTTGTATTTGAAGACTCTCAAAAAGACAAAAAGAATTTTTGTCATTTTTTATTTTTGGCTAATCTTGAGCTGTAGGTAGTGTTAGGATAATTTTGAGCTGGTTTTGCTATTTCTAAAAAAAAAGGGAGGGGGCAGGGACGCGCGCTCACGCGTTCATACGCGGATGCAGGCCCATACATTTTCCAGAGAGTTGGGCGACCCCTGCGCCAACACTATGCTTCCAGCACAACTCTACACACGCAAATGCGCACAACACGCGTGTGCACCCATACGCTTAGAAGGAAATGCACGAGGACGCGTACGTACCGCTTGCGCGTCGATGCGCTGACGCAGTCTCCAGGCTTATAACCCGAGAGTTGCGGTGACTCTGGGTTAGCACTAAGCCTCTGGCCCAACTCATCTTGCGCAGACGTGCACAGGACGCTTCCGTGCCACTCACTCATTTTCCCACCCACGCGGACGCGCGTGGTGTGCACAGGCGTGGATTTAAAAACTTTAACCAAAGGACGTGGTGAACCCTAGCACAGTCGCGCACCCAACCCTCACTCCCTCTTCTCTTCAACGCTCACTCTCCCCTCTCATTCTCTCAAACCTCCATAGCCACCCCATTCCCTGCAACCACCCACCACCGCGCCGGCGAAGCCACTGCCGCCGCCTCCCTCCTTCAGCCTCTCTTCTATTCTTTTTTCTGCCTTCTCTCACCCTCGGCCTCTCACTCTCACTGCTTCACTCCTCCCACCACCGCCGAGCACCACCGCGACCACCTATGCTGCCGTGGAGCATTGCTGCTGGAAGCATTACTTTGCTGCTTCTTCTTCCCATTTCCCTCTTTCTAATTCTGATCCTGCTACACACCAGGTTCCCTACCCTCCTCTCTGCTCCTGCTCTGAGTCTTTGCTTTCTTTTCAATTAATTTTGTTGTTAATATTAGTTAGTTAGTTGATTACTTTTGATTACTAGGTTAGTTAGATATGCATGTTTTAGTTGATCCTAGGTTGTTAGGTACCTAGGTTGTGGTTAGATGATCATAGGCCTGATAATTGCTCCGTATTTGTTAACCAACATGGCTGATTATACATTGCCTTGCTGAATAATGGATGGTGTGTTGTTTTGTGTGCATGCATCTTGTTATATCTATGCTGCTATGTCACTGCTGCCTGCTGAATTCTGCTTGTTAAATTAAGTTTGATGCTGCTTGTGTATATGTAATCCTTTCTTTTCATGTTGTTACAATTTTTTGGATTCATATACTTGCATTTTGCTGCTGTTTGCTATCCGAGAACGTCCAATTTTTTGCCTAAATGCTGCCTAAATTTCTAGAAATTGTTGTGTTCTTCAACTTACACCAAGTTCAATCCCTAGGTCGCTTTGGCTAGCATCTCTATGTTTATGTTGTTTCCCGTGATATGCATTGAACCTTCATGCACTTTCATCTCTTAAGTTACTCAATTGTCTTATGCTTAAGTTAATGTTTAAGCTTACCATTTGAGTTTAACTTGCAATTTTGTTGAATATGGTGCATTCATTTGCAATAATTGACACATTCAACTTGTGTAACTCTTTTTCACTCAAATTGCTTTCTAATTTTTCTTAGTTACACAAAGTGCATTTCACCCTTTGTAACACCAATTATTGCATAATTAGTGACCATGACATTGATTGATGACTTGCTTTTAATTAATTGCTTCTTTTGCAATCTCATATTTCATCATCAATGACTGCTTCTCCCTCATGATTGTGAGTATGCTTGTTATCCTTAATTTTCTACATTCTTCTTAATTACGCAAATGATCGTCACACCCCTAACCTTTGAACTAGTTTTTCTAACTTTTAACTTCCCTAACATGATGATTTTTCTTTTTAGTTTTCCACTAACTCCTTAACCATTCTTTTTGGGTATGATGTTCATTGAGCTTATTGAACAAGCATGATGTGATTATTGTTTGCTTTCTTGGTTTGTGACCCTATTTTCTTTTCTACCTTGTGATTACTTGCATTCCAAGAATTCTCTTTTCTTACCTCACTTCATGAACGTGTCTTACCTTGTTTGCTATCTCCCTACTTGGCTAATTGCTTATATCATATCCTATCTGGTTTTCAGGATGTCGGCTAAAGGAAAAGCCAAGGCTACTACCTCAAGAAAGAGGAAGGCACCTCATGCCTCTACTATCTCTCCTTATGCCAACTATGCCAAAAACCCACTTAATGAAGTGGATAAGGAGAATCAGCAGCTACCCGCACACTAACACAAACAAGTTTCCCAATCTTTACTGCGAGCTCTGTTTCCCTACCTATCAAAAGAAAAATCTAAACATTGAGAAGACATTGGCCCTCCCCAACGACCTGCGGCGCTCCATTAATACCCGTATTCAAGAATTAGGCTTAGGCTTTGTTGATAGGGATTTGGGAAGAATAAACACTTCATGGGTCAAAGAGTTTTATTACAACTTCTTTCGTGTGACTCTTGATTTAGTCCACCTACGGGGCGGGCAGGTCTTAGTGACTGAGGCTGCTATTGAGGGTGTATTGCATTGTCTACCTCGGACTGGTGATACATGTGCATACCAGCAGGCAGAGATAGCAATAAATGCTATAACCTTTGATTATGAGGCGCTGAAGTGCATTATTGCCACACCGGATGCCCCTTGGGTAATGGATTCTAGCAACAAAAGACCCAAGGGGATGTTATTTACCTATCTGTCTACAGAGACTAGGATTTGGCAGCAGATATTCGCCCACTATGTCCTGCCTACTACCCATTTTTCTAAGATTCTGATGGATATGCTTCTTCTGATTGGCTGTCTTATGGAGGGGAAGGAGGTATACTTCCCCCGGTTGATCAGGCGATGCATGTGGCGAGCACACATCTGTGGCCTACTACCATTTTCCACATTGGTCACCAGGATGATTGAGTTAGCCGGTGCCCCATGGAGGGATGATGATGTGTTACCACCACCCCCAGATGACGATGATAAGGAGGTTACTATTCCGTGGGGTACGTGGGTGCACGAGAAAGCCCCATCCAGGCGCCGCTCTCGAGCTAGAGCAGTAGTAGAGGATGCTAGACCTTCATCTTCTACCGCAGCGGCAGGACCCTCTTCTTCGGCAGCAACAGTAGCACCTTTACCACCACTAGCACCCGAGCCGACCTATCTTCTGGTTCAGCGTCTGTTTTGATTCATAGAGCGCAGTGAGCGCCGTATTATGCGGTACCTTGATAGAGTGGATCAGGCATTTGCAGCACAGGGCGTTCAGCTACCTCCTCTTCCCGACTCTTCCGCATCCGATGAGGAGGATCACGAGGCAGAGCATGCGGAGGAGCATGTTGAGGAGCCGACTCAGCAGGAGGCACCTCCACAGACGCAGGCTACCCAGGACACTCAGCAGCCTCCCGAGGAGCCAGTGCCTCAGCCTGAGACCCAGCCGTAGCCAGATGTGACTGTTGACCCTCACCATGAGCCCGATCAGTAGCATCGAGGACGATGCTTCATCTTAAGTGTGGGGAGGTCACCGTCGTCGCCGTCGGTGGATTTGGTGAACATTTTCGGACACTATCACTTGGCTATCTCATTTTGCTTTATTTTGCACTATTTTGGGATTATTGTACATACTTTCTATTGTGGATACTTTTATTTTGGTTGTTGCACACTTTTATTGTATATATTGCCTTTTAGCCTTTTGGTTGTTTTAACCTTTTGGTTGTGATTTGAAAAATATTTTGAATTGTTGAAAACTTAGTTAAACCCTTTGTGCATAAAAGAATTTTGTTTTGATTGAAAAAGAGGGTAAACTAAGGAATCTTAGAATTTCTTAATCACAACATTGCATTTAGGATAAGCTTGGTCAAAACAATGAAATTTTCCAACGAATTTATCTAGAGGACACACTACCCCAATTGATTGAGAAATTTTTGATGAACTTGCATGAATTCATATTTTGTGAAGCATGTTTTGAGCTAAGAACACAAGATTGGGAGATTTAAGCCTAATTGTGTGGTTACATCTTATAACAACTTATATTTTCCTTCTTGTGTGAAATTATATTTTCCTATGATTGTGATCCTTGATTTGTTTAATTCTTTATGTCCAATTATTCCTTGTATTCATGCATTGACTTTTGTTGTGATAATCAAGTACCACCACCATATGCTTATGAACCTCATCCTCAACATGCCTATCAACCATGCTCACAAGCCCATTTTTACCAAGCACCTTCGTGTGACCCACATCCATTGTATGACCAATCACCCATACCACATTCTTGTGACCATTATGAGCAAGAACCTTTAGAACCACCACGACCTTACCATGATTACCACCAAGAATCACCTCAATATATATCATCTCCCTACCCTTACCAAAAAGAACCGCCTTCCCATTATGAACCCTTTCTCCAAAATAATAAACCTTCCTATCCACCCCAAGCCCCAATAGATGATTCTCTCACCTTGCTACTTCAAGGACAAGCGGATATGCAAAGGAACACCCTAGAGTTTGTGACTAAATTGACTAAGGTAGTGCATACTTTAGCCCACCAATGCTTGAACACTCAAGGTGCTTCCGTGGCCAAATATGAAAAACTAAAGGAAGAGCAAAGCATGAAAGAGAGATTGGAAAATCCGGTGAAGAAGGAAGAGTTGAGCTTTGTATTAGAGCAATTGGAGAAACCTATGGTTATTGAAGAAAAGGAAGAAGTGGTTGAAGATCTAGGAGATGTAGAATCACCATGGGAATCTCAACAACCTTCGGAGCATATAAAGATTGAAGAATATGAAGAGGTTGATCAAGAAATGGATCTATTCATCAATAATTTTCTATCAAACATTGAATCCTCTCCCATGGGACATGAAAGTGAATTTATTAAAGACAACTCAATGCAAGTGCTCTTAATGACCTTGTTGAAGATTCTTCCATCAAAGGTGAAGTTGATATGGAAGTAGATTTCACACAAACTCCCAAATTTGACTTGATTAATGATGAGGAGGAATTGGAAGAAGTCAATAGGCAAGAAGACGATGAAAGAAGTTGTCAAGAGGTGGAGATACCCAAAGAAGAGCATAAGAAAGTCGACCTTGCATTGTCTAAGTGTGGGGAGGTTTCCCTCCCTAAATCACCATCCATCACAACATTCAAGTGGGTAAAACTCTCACCCTTAAGCTCCACTTTCTCACTTGAATATAGCTTAATTAAAATGGATGGACAACTTAGAGCTCTTTGTAGAACTAAGGGTAGAAAAGAGTTGTGTAGTGGTTGGAAGTTTGGAATTAGGCTCATTGAAGTCAAAGCTTTAAAGTATAGGAACTATGATTGGAGGAATGCTACTTTACATGGGTCTATGAAGAAGACTTGGTGTGCTAGAGAGAATTCTATTTGTCAACCACCCGAATGGAAAATTCATGAAGATCAATTAGAAGACGGGTGAGAAAATAAGATATGGGATCCCAGATCGATGCACAAAGACCAAATTTGGGAGCTCGTATCTTGGGTGGAACTCCATCCAAACCTGGTGAAGATGGTTGGAATTTTTGTCAACCATTTGAGGAACAATAATCCTTGGAGATTCAAGGATGAGTACAAGCATAAGCCACCATGGCAAAGAGCTTCCCAAATGTCCAACTTAAGGACTTAAACTAAAAGTGCCAGGTGGGAGACACCCCACCATGGTAAACTCTTTCCACTTTCGTGTAGTTTTGATTAATAAGTGATTTGAGCTACGATTGTAGATAGTTGTCTTTCTATATACTTGTTTCAATAAATTAGTTGTAGGTTGTTTGTGGAGCAAGTCTCTTTTGCTTGTATTTGAAGACTCTCAAAAAGACAAAAAGAATTTTTGTCATTTTTTATTTTTGGCTAATCTTGAGCTGTAGGTAGTGTTAGGATAATTTTGAGCTGGTTTTGCTATTTCTAAAAAAAAAGGGAGGGGGCAGGGACGCGCGCTCACGCGTTCATACGCGGATGCAGGCCCATACATTTTCCAGAGAGTTGGGCGACCCCTGCGCCAACACTATGCTTCCAGCACAACTCTACACACGCAAATGCGCACAACACGCGTGTGCACCCATACGCTTAGAAGGAAATGCACGAGGACGCGTACGTACCGCTTGCGCGTCGATGCGCTGACGCAGTCTCCAGGCTTATAACCCGAGAGTTGCGGTGACTCTGGGTTAGCACTAAGCCTCTGGCCCAACTCATCTTGCGCAGACGTGCACAGGACGCTTCCGTGCCACTCACTCATTTTCCCACCCACGCGGACGCGCGTGGTGTGCACAGGCGTGGATTTAAAAACTTTAACCAAAGGACGTGGTGAACCCTAGCACAGTCGCGCACCCAACCCTCACTCCCTCTTCTCTTCAACGCTCACTCTCCCCTCTCATTCTCTCAAACCTCCATAGCCACCCCATTCCCTGCAACCACCCACCACCGCGCCGGCGAAGCCACTGCCGCCGCCTCCCTCCTTCAGCCTCTCTTCTATTCTTTTTTCTGCCTTCTCTCACCCTCGGCCTCTCACTCTCACTGCTTCACTCCTCCCACCACCGCCGAGCACCACCGCGACCACCTATGCTGCCGTGGAGCATTGCTGCTGGAAGCATTACTTTGCTGCTTCTTCTTCCCATTTCCCTCTTTCTAATTCTGATCCTGCTACACACCAGGTTCCCTACCCTCCTCTCTGCTCCTGCTCTGAGTCTTTGCTTTCTTTTCAATTAATTTTGTTGTTAATATTAGTTAGTTAGTTGATTACTTTTGATTACTAGGTTAGTTAGATATGCATGTTTTAGTTGATCCTAGGTTGTTAGGTACCTAGGTTGTGGTTAGATGATCATAGGCCTGATAATTGCTCCGTATTTGTTAACCAACATGGCTGATTATACATTGCCTTGCTGAATAATGGATGGTGTGTTGTTTTGTGTGCATGCATCTTGTTATATCTATGCTGCTATGTCACTGCTGCCTGCTGAATTCTGCTTGTTAAATTAAGTTTGATGCTGCTTGTGTATATGTAATCCTTTCTTTTCATGTTGTTACAATTTTTTGGATTCATATACTTGCATTTTGCTGCTGTTTGCTATCCGAGAACGTCCAATTTTTTGCCTAAATGCTGCCTAAATTTCTAGAAATTGTTGTGTTCTTCAACTTACACCATAGGCATTAAACTTGGCACTCCTGGTTTGAGAGTTACTTACCTCACACCAAGTTCAATCACTAGGTCATTTTGGCTAGCATCTCTGTGTTTATGTTGCTTCCCATGATATGCATTGAACCTTCATGCACTTTCATCTCTTAAGTTACTCAATTGTCTTATGCTTAAGTTAATGTTTAAGCTTACCATTTGAGTTTAACTTGCAATTTTGTTGAATATGGTGCATTCATTTGCAATAATTGACACATTCAACTTGTGTAACTCTTTTTCACTCAAATTGCTTTCTAATTTTTCTTAGTTACACAAAGTGCATTTCACCCTTTGTAACACCAATTATTGCATAATTAGTGACCATGACATTGATTGATGACTTGCTTTTAATTAATTGCTTCTTTTGCAATCTCATATTTCATCATCAATGACTGCTTCTCCCTCATGATTGTGAGTATGCTTGTTATCCTTAATTTTCTGCATTCTTCTTAATTAAACAAATGACCGTCATACCCCTAACATTTGAACTAGTTTTTCTAACTTTTAACTTGCCTAACATACTGATTTTTCCTTTTTAGTTTTCAACTAACTCTTTAACCATTCTTTTTGGGTATGATGCTCATTGAGCTTATTGAACAAGCATAATGTGATTATTGTTTGCATTCTTCATTTGTGACCTTGTTTTCTTTTCTACCTTGTGATTACTTGTATTCCAAGAATTATCCTTTCTTCACTCACTTCATAAACATGTCTTACCTTGCTTGCTATACCTCTACTTGGCTAATTGCTCATATCATATCACATATGTCTTTCAGGATGTCGGATAAAGGAAAAGCAAAAGCTACTACCTCAAGAAAGAGGAAGAAATCTCAAGCCTCTACTATCTTTCCTTATGCCAACTATGCCAAGAACCCACTTAATGATGTGGATAAAGAGAATAAGCAGCTACCGCCCACTGACACAGCCACATTTCCCAATCTTTACTGTGAGCTCCGATTCCCTACCTATCGGAAGAAAAAGCTGAACATTGAGAAGAAATTGGACCTTCCCAACGACCTGAGACGCTCCATTAACACCTGTATTCAGGGATTTGGCTTAGGCTTTGTTGATAGGGATATAGGAAGAATAAACACTTCATGGGTCAAGGAGTTTTACTGCAACCTTTTTTGCATCACTCTTGATTTATTCCACCTACGGGGCGGGCAGGTCTTAGTGACTGAGGCTGCTATTGAGGGTGTATTGCATTGCCTACCTCAGACCGGTGACACATGTGCATACCAGCAGGCAGAGATAGCAATAAATGCTATGACCTTTGATTATGAGGCGCTGATGAGTAAATTCTTTGATTGTTTAGAATTTCTCTTATAGAAAGAATTTCTTCGTTGTAAGCATAGCTTCCAAACCAACAAACAATCCTCCCAATCAAAAATTTTGTTTTGTCACAAGTACAAACCCCAACAAGAATTAACCGAAGTATTTAAACCTCGGGTCATCTCACAAGGAATTGCAATGAAGTGGTCAATTATTGGCTATAAAAATGCAAGGGGGTTTGATAAACCCTGATTTCGTGATTTATCTTGTGCTTATTTTGGGGGATTTTGTCATTTTTTCTCATATTTATTCAATAAAATAGCATGATTTTGTAATTCACCCTTTGAATTTTGCTTAAGTGTAAAAACATGCTTTTTAGGCCCTAAATTGGTGATTTTTATTTCACTTTAATTCCATTCGATGCCTTGATGTGTTTGGTGAGTGATTTCAGGTTCATAAGGCAAGTATTGGATGGAAGAAATGAAGAGAAAAGCATACACAAAGAGGGAATGCATGGAGAAACAAGGATTGGGATTTCACCAGAGGACGCGCACGCGCACCAAGCACACACGCGCAGAAGTGATTTCACCAAAAGACGCGCACGCGTACATATCGCGTCCGCGCAGATTGAGAATTTGACATCGACGCGCACGCGCACATGGCGCGCACGTGCCGATATCCTCACGTGGCCCACTTGAAGGCAAAACGCTGGGGGCAATTTCTGAGCTGCCCAGGCCCAAATCCAACTTGTTTCTGAGTGTATTTCATGCAGAATTGAAGTCCAAGCAAAGGGGGGAGCAATTAGTTTTAGCCAACATGAGCCTTTAGTTAGTTTTCTAGAGAGAGAAGCTCCCTCTTCTCTCTAGAATTAGGTTAGGATTAGGTTAGATTATTTCAATTTCATGTTTGAATGCTAGGTTTCATCTTGTTCTTTGATAATTTCTCAATTCTACATCTTGAACCTCTTAGTTTTTTTTTTTGCCAATTCCTCATTTTGCTCTCTTTTGTGATGATGACTCATGTTGTATTTGTTTAAATTTAATGCAATTTGATGTTGATATTTCCCTACTTGATGAATTGAGTTGTGATCTCACTTTTCTTGCAATCAATAGTGATGGACTTTGATATTCTTGCATTTTATGATGTTGATCCTTATTGCACTCCAAGTGTTCAATGAAATGTTCTCTTTAGTTCTTGAGTAGTTTTATCAACTCTTGGCCTAAGCCAAGGGACTTGAGTGATCTTGAGTTTTTGGACGTAATGGATTTGGTAATTTGAGAACTCTGTGTGATCAATTTGAAGCTCATTGACACTAACCCACTACTAAGCTAATTAGTAGATAGTTTAGGACTTATGGGTGGATGTGATTAGGCCTATTTGACATACTTCTGGTCTAGGAGTAAATGTTACGTACTTAAGGCTTCGAGAAGTAAACTTAATGGGTTGGCCTTTCATAATTATCAATAGTCAGTTTGTTAACTGGGATGGTGACCTCAAGTAGCCAAGTCTTAGCCAAGAGTTCCTTATTTTGCTTTCTTTACTTACTCGCTCAATCTACTTTCTTGCCATATCATAAACAAAACCCCTCTCTTTTTACCCCATCATAGCCAATACACATGCACTCCATTGCATCCTAGGGAGACGACCCGGAGTCCAAATACTTCGGTTAATTTTTATTTGGGGTTTGTTATTCGTGACAACTTACTCAACCAAAATTTTTGCATGAAAGGATTCTTGATTGGTTTGAAAACTATACTTTACAACGAGATTTTATTCAATTGAGGAAATTATAAACCGTCAAGAGTTCGCTCATCAAAATGGCGCCGTTGCCGGGGATGCTCAATGGTGCTATGTTATTGGTTATTGTACATATTGTGAATAGCTTGAACTTTGGTTTGTTTGCCAGTTTTTACTAGTTAGGATTTTATTTTCTTTATTTCTTATTGCCTTTTGTCTTTATTTTCTATTTCATTATGAATTCTCACCCTTTTGGCTATGAGTGTAGTTCAAACTATGTTGTATGAGATGGAACCCCAATGAGGATATGCATCAAGGATTTGGAAATCAGGGATGGGAGGAACTTCGAGCTTATGAACAACCTTCATGGCAACAACCTCCTATGAACTCCTCTGGGTATAATTCTGATCTTAATGTGTACCAGTCCAATGTGTGTGATGACCTTTATTGTGGTTGTCAACCACAATCATCATATGCATGTGACCCCATTCCTCAATATAGCTACGCAACATACTCGCAAGCCTCAAACCAATATTCTACTCTACATGACCATAATTCATGCATACCATATCAACCACCGTTCGAATCATATATGGAACAACCACCATCCCAATACCAATATTCCCAAGAACCACAAATTTCACATACACCACCTCAAGAACTCCACCAATATGAACCACCTTCCAATTACAACAATCTTCTCTTAACCGATGAACCCTCTCTTTTAACACCACCACCTCCCGACGAAGCCTTCATATTAGAACTAAGAGATCTTGAATCTCGCATCTTGAGGCGACAAGAGGAGGATGAAACTAAGTTTAAGGAGCTAAGAGTAAAGATAGCTAGCATGGTAGAGACTGTGAATCACTTAACATCTCACTTAAGTTCATGCACTTTGAGTACCCCCATTGTTGAATGTGGAGAGACAAGCACTGAGTTTAATGAGTATGTGAATTTAAAGCTCCCTGGTGAGGAAGGAGAATTGAAGCAAGAAGGACAACAAGAGGAGAAGATAGAGATTAGTGCACAAAAGGAAGTAGTGGATGGATGTTTAGGATACGTTGAGCACATAAAGGAATCTCGAATCGGAGAACTCTATTCCAAGAAGCTTGGAGGGGATGTTGCAGAAAAGAGCGATGTTGCAGAAGTAAACAAAAAGTTGGAGAAAATCGGTCAAGAAGTGGGTTCCATCGCTAGTGATTTTTTGCCCATGTTGATTAAACCCCTTGACGATCTTATTGAACCTTTCCCTAGTGGATTAGGAAACAAGGTTGAGGAAGATTTGAACCCTCCAAGGCCTACTGAAGATGAAGAACTGGGAGAAGTATTCCAAGCAACAAACGCTCCTATTTATGATGATTCCAAATCAACATGTGATGCTTTCGAGTTTGAAGAGTCCTTCCCCAAATTGTCTAAATTCGATGATGAGGTAGATTTTACTTTGCCTCCTATCTATGATGAGAGTGATGGGGAAGAAATAGAAGAAATTGGTGAAGAAGGATGTAAACTTGAGGAAGCTTGGCATGATGAGGAATTTGAAGAACCTCACCAAGTGGTGGAAACCTTTAAAAGAAGATGGACGGGAGTAGAACATGCTTTATCAAGATCTTTGGGAACCCCTCCACCTAATTCGTCATTCAATCCTCCGCTTGAGTGGGTAAAACTTCTAACTCTCAGCTTTATTATCCCACTTGAGTATGGTTTGCTCGAAACGGATGGCCAACTTAGGGCGCTTTGTGGAATTAAGCGAAAGAGGAGGATGTTTAGTGGTTGGCGTTCTAAATCTAGGCTCATTATGGTGGAAAGCTCGAAATTGGAGAGCATGTATTGGTGTAATGCTCAAGTAAATGGGTTTAGGAGATTAGTTTGGTGCTTCCATGAGAATTTTGCCTTCTCGTTGCCCGGACAATGCCAAGGCAATCAACTAGAAGATGGGTGCGAGGACAAGATATGGGATCTTGGATTATCCTATGATAGTCAATTTTGGGAGCTCACGTCTTGGAAAGGACCTCACCAAAGCTTAAGGAAGAAAGTTGGAACATCTGACAACCGATTGAAAGACAAGCACTCTTGGAGGTTCAAGGATGGATACAAGCATAAGCAACCTTGATAAGAAGCCCCCTCCCCCGATGTCCAACTTAAGGACTTAAACTAAAAGTGCTTGGTGGGGGATACCCCACCATGGTAAACTCTTTCCATTCTCTTGAAGATATAATGAATGAATGAATTGAGTTCCATTGTATAGAGTCTTTATTTATTGGTATGTTCTTCTTTACTTGCTAAGTTGTCTATGCATTCTATTCTGTGATAGGGCATGAATCTTTAAATTGAGTTTTTGCTTGAATTGCAAGTTTTCTCAAGATGTTTGAAAAGTCCCCTATGTTTCAAAATGTGCTTAAAAGTGCATCTCAGCTAATTTAGAGTCTTGAAGAAGGATGGAGAATTTTGGAGGTCTTTTGATGCTCTTTTTATTAAAAAAAAAAAAAACCAAAAACCAACCTACGCGCAAGCACAAGGCACGCGCGCGCGCAGGCTGCCTATTTCGGCTATCTGGGCCAAAGACCAGAGAGTTGTACCACTTTTGGGCCAACTCTGCGTCTCAACCCTCGCGGACGCACGCTGTACGCGTCCGCGCCGCCCCCTGTTCCTTCATACACGCGTTGGCGTACTTCACGCCCCCGCGCCCATTCCATAGACTCATACCATCCACGCGTACACGCAAGGTGTGCGCACGCGTCGATGTGTTTTCACATCACTTAGGCCAAAGAACCCGAGAGTTGTGCCAACTCTGGGCCTCTTTTGTGCCTCTGGCCCAGCATATCCGCACGGACGCGCACCGTACGCGACCGCGCCAACCCTTAACTCGCCCATATACGCGTAGGCGCAATTGGCGCTTCTGCGCCATCTCCCTATTTTCATCACCCACGCGGACGCACAAGGTGCGCGCCCGCGTGGATTCAAAAACCCCATTTAATCAGGGACACGAAGCCCTAGCGCATTCGCGCAAAACCTCCCCTTCGTCCCCAACGTTTCATTTCTCTTCCACCACCATCTCCTTCCTCTGTTCGTCAACCTCCAGCACTCCGGCGAGCAACCGAGACCGCCGCCACCATCACTGCACACCCTCATCTCTCTCTTGCTCTCTCACACCTCTGCCCCCTCCTCTCTGTCTCAGCTCTCTCCCTCTCTCTACATCAAGCCTTCGCGCCATCCCCAGCGCCACCGCGACCACCATTGTCGCTGGCGCGAACTCAACTGTCACGACGAGCCGCCACTCCACTTCACCTTCCCTTTCCCCCGTTCAGCCTCTGCCCCCAGGTTCTTGCTTCCCCTGTCCCTCATTCTTTTACTGCTTACTGTAATTCATTTAGCTTAGTTAGGATTAGTTTAGTTAGTTAGTTTAGTTGCTTTAGGTGGTTAGCGAATCTGGGCTGAGTAGTGGATTTAGGTTTGTTTGAACTTTTGCAGCTCTGTGGTATTGCTCTGTTTTTGATTTGTTCTGCGCTCAAGTGATATGTGGTGCTGAATTGTAAGCCATGATTTTCTTTTATCATTGTTTCAAGGAAGAATGCTTGCTGGCTGAGTCAATCCATACTGTTTACTGCTGTTTGTGCTGCTTGTTGGCTTACATGCCCTCTTCTTATGAATTCACATTTAGCTTTTGTCTGTAATTGTTACTGAATTCATGTGAGAATTGATTTAATTGTTTAAATTTGGGGATTGGCCAATTTGCTGCTGAAATGCTGCCAGATTTGCCTAACCATGTTCCTTGAATTAACAACGTTTTAATTGGTTTAACAAGCTTCTAGTTGATGATTTCTGTGTCAATTGGAACTTTGTTGCTAAAAGGGTTTTGGAAATCCTCAAGGGCATGTTTACAGGTTATTGATCATGTTTCTAATACTTTCTGCTTGCTCGCAATGCTAACTAGCATATATGCATTGCGTAGTCGAGTAAGTTTTTAATTCAACTATAACCTGAAACTCCTTTGAATTCTTACGCCTCTTTTGCATAACCACACAAGTTTGATTGCTCTCATCTATGTGACCAACCAGTTCGATATATTCGTACGTTATCTCATTGAGTTACATAGACCATGAGATTTCCAATTAACATTTGAACTTGTGACTTGTGTGCATTGTTAGAATTGGTGTTAAATGTGCTTGGTTTACTTGTCTCTCAAGATTTTAACTTCACCAACATTGCTAGTGATCCTTGCATTGATTGATGGTTTGTTTCACATTGACTGCTTTCTAGCTGCATCATATTTCATCATCAATGACTTGTTGCAATTCAAGATTGTGAATATGCTTGCATCCCTGTCTGTACATTTCTTTTGAGTTGAGTCAGTAATCGCCATATCACTAATTTTCAAACTGATTTCTGACTTTAACCTGTTTAATCGCCTGACTTCTCTTGGTTTTCAACTTAACTCTTTATATCATTCTTTTAGATATGGTGCTTTCTAAGCTCAATAAACAAACAATGTGCAAAATATGGCTTGAATTCTTGGTTTGAAGTTTGGTTTAAAATCTGAACTCTGTTTGCTTGCATTCCAAGAAATCTCATTTCTTCTTTCGCTTCATGAGTTTTCTTTGCTCTGAGTGCTTTATGTTTCATTGGCTATCTGCTTATATTATATTATCACTATTTTTTAGGATGTCGGATAAAGGAAAAGCCATAGCCACCACTTCCAAAAAGAGGAAGCGCTCCAAGACCTCTACCCCCTCACTGTATGCTAACTATGCAAAGAACCCGCTGAATGATGAAGATATAGAAAATCAGTCACTTCCATCCACTGATTCAATCAAATTCCCCAACCTCTACTGCGAGCTACGCTTCTCCCATTATACAAAGAAAAACCTGAACATTGAGAAGAAGTTGAATCTTCCCAATGACGTGAGGCGTGCCATAAACTCCCGTATTTCAGAGTTGGGATTGGATTTCGTTGATAGGGACCTAGGAAGGATTAACGTTTCGTGGGTTAAAGAGTTTTACTGTAACTTCTTCCGAGTGAACCTGGAGTCAGTACACGTAAGAGGTAGAGAAATTATGATCACTGAAGAGGCTATAGCGGATGCACTACTTTGCAGAGTTGGTACTCCTGAGACTTCTGCCTATCAGCAGGCAGATGTGGCTATCCTTTCCATGACCTTTGACTATGAGGCGCTTAAGCGCGTGATTGCTACACCAGATGCTCCCTAGGTGATGGATGCGAACAACAAGAAGCCCAAGGGGATGCTATCTGCATATCTATCTAGAGAGGCTAGGACCTGGCAGCAGATCTTCGCCCACTACGTCCTGCCTAGCACTCACTTCTCAGAGATTCCGATGGATATGCTGACTCTGATTGGGTGTGTCATGGAAGGGAAATAGGTGTATTTCCCACGGCTGATTAGGCATAGCATGTGGAGAGCTCATATCCGCGGCTTGCTACCGTTTCCTACGTACCCACCACTCACTTCTCGGAGATTCCGATGGATATGCTGATTCTGATTGGGTGTGTCATGGAAGGGAAAGAAGTGTATTTCCTCCGGCTGATCAGGCATAGCATGTGGAGAGCTCATATCCGCAGCTTGCTACCGTTTCCTACGCTGGTTACCAGCTTGGCTGAGCTGGCTGATGTCCCGTGGGAGGACGATGACGCGACACCACCAACCCCAGATGATGATGAAAAGGAAGTTACTATTCCATGGGGTGGATGGGTGCACGAGAAGCCCTCGACCAGACGTCACTCTTGGGCTAGAGCGGTAGTTGAGGTAGCCGGACCTTCTTCCTCAACAGCAACAGCATCCTTACCACCACCACCACCAGCACCTGAGCCGACTTATCTATTGGTGCAGCACCTGCTTCGCTTCATGGTGCACTTCGAGCGTTGGATGGGTGCCCTCGACCAGACGTCACTCTTGGGCTAGAGCGGTAGTTGAGGTAGCCGGACCTTCTTCCTCAACAGCAACAGCATCCTTACCACCACCACCACCAGCACCTGAGCCGACTTATCTATTGGTGCAGCACCTGCAGCACCTTCCTAAGCCACAGGCCACAGCCACTCTAGTTCCACAGCCCGAGCCTGAGCATGAACCACAGCCTGGTGCGATTGTTGACCCCCATCCCGAGCTTCAGTAGTAGGTAGTAGCACGATGCTCAATCCTAAAGTGTGGGGAGGTCACCGTTCATGACCGGTGTTTGCACTTTATGTGGTGAACTTTCATACTTTTATTTCTATTCGCTGCTACTCTATTTTGTTTTATTTCGCACTTTACGTTTTAGATCATTTTGGGATTGCTGTACATATTTATGCTTTTGTAGATACTCTTATTTTGGTTGTTGCACACTTTTAGTATAGATATATATATTTCGCATCTTAGTTGTTGATTGTGATTAGAAAATTAATGGATTACTGAAAGTCTAGTTGACCCTTTTTATATAAGAAATGTGTTTTGATTGAAAAAGGGGTAAACTAGGAGAATTTTTAAAAATTTTTCTAAATCACAATTTTCCATTAAAATAAGCTCAATCAATATGATGAAATTTTCAAGAAACTCATTTTAGGGCACCACCCCAATTGGTTGAATTTTTTTTTAGAACTTGCTTGAAGTATATACTTTGTGGAACATGATTTTTGAGCTAAGAACACAAGCATGTGAGATTTGAGCCTAATTGTGTGGTTACACATATACAACCACTTATTTTCATTCTTGTGTGCATTATTCTCTTCCTATGATTGTAATCCTTGATTTGTTTGATTCTTTATGTCCATTAT